>NW_026800439.1:55000-57220 GCF_032191835.1 Heteronotia binoei
AGATGTGAGTGAGAGAGATAGTGTGAGAGAGAGAGAATGAAAGAAAGAAGAAGAGATAGGTAGAGAGAGAGAGAAGAGATAGTAGATAGATAGATAGATAGATAGATAGATAGATAGATAGATAGATAGATAGATAGATAGATAGATAGATGAGATAGATAGATAGATAGAGAGTGAGAGAGATAGTGAGAGAGAGGGAGAGAGAGAGAAAGAATGAAGAAAGATAAGAAGAAAGAGATAGGTAGATAGAGAGAGAAGAATAGGAGGAGAGAGAGAGAGTGAGAGAGAGAGAGAGAGAGAAGAATGAGAAGAAGAGAGATAGGTTGAGAGAGAGAAGAAGAAGAAGAGATAGATAGATAGTAGATAGTAGATAGATAGTTAGATAGAAGAAGTTAGAGCAGATAGCAGAGTGAGAGAGATAGTGCGAGAGAGAGAAAGAATGAAAGAAGAAAGAAAGAGATAGGTAGAGAGAGAGAGAGAAGAGGAAGAGATAGATAGAGACAGATAGATAGTGATAGATAGATAGATAGATAGATAGATAGATGATAGATAGATAGATAGATAGATAGATAGATTAGAGAGATAGAAGGATAGAGATAGAGAGTGAGAAAGATAGTGAGAGAGAGAGAAAGATTGAAAGAAGAATGAAAGAAAGAGAGAAAGGATAGATAGATAGATAAGATAGATTGATAGTAGAGAGATAGATAGATAGATAGATAGATAGATAGATAGAGAAGTTAGAAGATAGAGAGTGAGAGAGATAGTGCGAGAGAGAAGATGAAGAAGAAAGAGTAGGTAGAGGAGAAGAGAAGATAGATAGATAGAGTAGATAGATAGATAGATAGATGATAGATAGATAGATAGATAGATAGATAGATAGAGATAGATAGATTGATAGTGAAGGGTGAGAGATAGTGAGAGAGAGAGGAGATGAAAGAAGGAAGAAAGAAAGAAAGAAAGAAGAAAGAAGATAGGTAGAGAGAGAGAAAGAAAGAAAGAGGAGAGATAGATAGATTGATAGATAGATAGAGAGTTAGATGAGTAGTGAGAGAGTGAGAAGAATGAAATGAAGAAAGAAAGAAAGAGAGAAAGAGGATTAGATAGATAGATAGATTGAGTAGATAGATAGATAGATAGATAGATAGATTAGAAGATAGACAGATAGAGAGTGAGAGAGATAGTGCGGAGAGAGAGAAAGAATGAAAGAAAGAAGAAAGAGATAGGTAGAGAGAGAGAAAGAAAGAAAGAAAGAAAGAGATAGATAGATAGATAGATAGATAGATAGATAGATAGATAGCTAGATAGATATATAGATAGATAGATAGATAGAAAGATAGACAGATAGAGAGTGAGAGAGATTAGTGCGAGAGAGAGAAAGAAGGAAGAAAGAAAGAAAGAAAGAAAGAAAGAAGATAGGTGAGAGAGAGAGAGATAGATAGATAGATAGATAGATAGATAGATAGATAGTGATAGATAGATAGATAGATAGATAGATAGATAGATAGATTTGATAGATACAGAGTGAGAGAGTGAGAGAGATAGTGAGAGAGAGAGAAAGAATGAAAGAAGAAAGAAAGAAAGAGTTAGGTAGAGAGAGAGAGAAAGAAGAAGAGAGAGATAGATAGATAGATAGATAGATAGATAGATAGATAGATAGAGTTAGAGAGTGAGAGAGATAGTGAGAGAGAGAGAAAGAATGAAGAGAAAGAAAGAGATAGGTAGAGAGAGAGAAAGAAAGAAAGAGATAGATAGATAGATAGATAGATAGATTAGATAGATAGATAGAAAGATAGAGAGTGAGAGAGATAGTGAGAGAGAGAGAAAGAATGAAAGAAAGAAAGAAAGAAAGAAAGAAAGAAAGAGATAGGTAGAGAGAGAGAGAGAAAGAAAGAGATAGATAGTTAGATAGATAGATAGAGAGATAGAAAGATAGAGAGATAGAGAGATAGAGAGTGAGAAAGATAGTGAGAGAGAGAGAAAGAATGAAAGAAAGAAAGAAAGAAAGAAAGAAAGAGAGGAAGAGATAGATAGATAGATAGATAGATAGATAGATAGATAGATAGATAGAAAGATAGACAGAGAGTGAGAGAGATAGTGCGAGAGAGAGAAAGAAAGAAAGAAAGAAAGAAAGAAAGAAGATAGGTAGAGAGAGAGAGAAAGAAAGAAAGAGAGAGAGAGAGAGAGAGAGATAGATAGATAGATAGATAGATAGAGAGTTAG
>NW_026800442.1:25000-27500 GCF_032191835.1 Heteronotia binoei
AGAAAGAAAGAAAGAAAGAGATAGATAGATAGATAGATAGATAGATAGTGAGAGAGAGATAGAGAGAAAGAAAGAAGAATAGAGATAGATAGATAGATAGAGAGAGAGACAGAGAGAAAAAGAGAGAGAGATAGAAAGATAGATAGATAGAGAGAGATAGAGAGATATAGACATAAAGAGAGAGAGAGAGACAGATAGACAGAGAGAGAGAGAGAGAGAAAGAGATAGATAGATAGAGAAAGAGAGAGAGAGAAATAGAGAGAGAGAAAGAGAGAGAGAGAGAGGTATAGATAGATATAGCTAGAGAGTGAGAGAGAGATATATAGAGAGAGAAAGAGAGAGAAAGAGAAAGAGATAGATAGATAGATAGATAGATTGTGAGAGAGAGATAAATAGATAGAGACAGAGAGAGAAAGAGAGAGAAAGATAGGTAGATAGATAGTGAGATAGAGAGATAGAGAGAGAGAGTGAGAGAGAAAGAAGGAAAGAAAGAAAGAAAGAGATAGATAGAGAGATAGATAGATAGTGAGAGAGAGAGATAGAGAGAAAGAAAGAAAGAAAGAAGAAAAGAGATAAATAGATAGATAGAGAGTTATAGACATAAAGAGAGAGAGAGAGAGATAAAGAGAAAGAGAGAGAGAGATAGAGATAGAGAATGAAAGATAGATAGATAGATAGATAGATAGATAGAGAGATAGAGAGATAGAAAGAGAGAAAGAGAAAGATAGATAGATAGATAGATAGATAGATAGAAAGTGAGAGAGAGATACAGAGAGAGAGACAGAGAGAGAAAGAGGTAGATAGATAGATAGATAGATAGATAGATAGATAGATAGATAGATAGATAGATAGATAGATAATGAGATAGTGAGAGAGAGAGAGAGAGAAATAGAGAGAGAGAAAGAGAGAAAGAAGTATAGATAGATAGATAGATAGATAGTGAGAGAGAAAGAGAGAGAGAAAGAAAGAAAGAAAGTAAGAAAGAAAGAAAAGAAGAAAAGAGATAGATAGAGAGTGAGAGATAGAGAGAGAAAGAGAGAGAAAGAGATAGATAGATAGATAGATAGTGAGAGAGAGATAAATAGATAGAGAGAGACAGAGAGAGAGAAAGAGAGAGAAAGAGAGATAGAGAGATATTTAGATAGATAGATAGATAGATAGATAGATAGATAGATAGATAGATAGTGAGAGAAAGATAAATAGAGAGAGTGAGAGAGAAAGAAAGAAAGAAAGAGAAAGAGAGAAAGAAAGAAAGAAAGAAAGAAAGAAAGAAAGAGGAAGAGAGATACAGAGAGGGAGAGAGAGAGCGAGATAGAGAAAGAGAGAGAGAAATAGAGAGAAAGAGTAAGAGAGATAGAGAGAGTGAGAGATAAGAAAGAAAGAAAGAATAAAAGAAAGAATAAAAGGAAAAAAAGAAAGAGAAATAGAAATAGAAAGAGAGAGAAAAAAACAGAAAGATAGTGTAAGAGAGTTTAAGAAAGAGAGAAAGAGATAGATAGATATAGATAGATAGATAGATAGAAAGAAAATAATGAAAGAGAGAGAGAGATAGAAAGAGAGAGAGATAGAGAGAAAGAGAATTAGTAATCGAGAGAGATAGAAAGATAGAGACAGGGAGAGAGAGATAGTTAGAGAGAGAGAGAGAGAGAGTTATAGACATAAAGAGAGAGAGAGAGAGAGAGAAAGAGAAAGAGATAGATAGATAGATAGATAGATAGATAGATAGATAGATAGATAGATAGATAGATAGATAGTGAGAGAGAGAGACAGAGAAAGAGAGAGTTTGAGAGAGAGAGAGAGATAGAGAGAGAGAAAGAGAAAGAGAGAGAGAGAGAGAGATAGATAGATAGATAGATAGATAGATAGAAAGTGAGAGAGAGAGATACAGAGAGAGAGAGAGACAGAGAGAGAAAGAGAGATAGAGATAGATAGATAGATAGATAGATAGATAATGAGATAGTGAGATAGATAGAGAGAGAGAGAAATAGAGAGAGAGAAAGAGAGAGAGAAGTATAGATAGATAGATAGATAGATAGTGAGAGAGAAAGAGAGAGAGAGAGAGAAAGAAAGAAAGAATGAAAGAAAGAAAGAAAGAAGAAAAGAGATAGATAGATAGAGAGTGAGAGAGAGAGAGAAAGAGATAGAAAGAGAGAGAAAGAGAGATAGATAGATATTTAGATAGATAGATAGTGAGAGAGAAAGAGAGAGAGAGAAAGAAAGAAAAAAAGAAAGAAAGAAAGAAAGAAAGAAAGAAGAAAAGAGATAGATAGATAGATAGTGAGAGAGAGATAAATAGATAGAGAGACAGAGAGAGAAAGAGAGAGAAAGATAGATAGATAGATAGATAGATAGATAGATAGATAGATAGATAGATAGATAGATAGATAGTGAGAGAGGGATAAAGAGAGAGTGAGAGAGAAAGAAATAAAGATAGAAAGAAAGAAAGAAAGAGAGAGAGTGAGATAGATAGATAGATAGATAGATAGATAGATAGATAGAT
>NW_026800442.1:40000-50000 GCF_032191835.1 Heteronotia binoei
TAGATAGATAGAGAGATAGATAGATAGATAGATAGAAAGAGACAGAGAGAGAGAGAGAGAGAGATGGATAGATAGATAGATAGAGAGAGATAGAGAGAGAGAGAGAAAGAGAGAGAGGGAGAGATAGATAGAGAGATAGAAAGAGAAATAGAAAGAGAAATAGATAGATAGATAGATAGATAGATAGATAGATAGATAGATAGATAGATAGATAGATAGATAGATAGATAGATAGATAGATAGATAGATAGATAGATAGATAGATAGGTAGGTAGATAGGTAGGTAGGTAGGTAGGTAGGTAGGTAGATAGATAGATAGGTAGGTAGATAGATAGATAGATAGATAGATAGATAGATAGATAGATAGATAGATAGATAGATAGATAGATAGATAGATAGATAGATAGACAGACATATACTGATAGAGAGAGATAGAGAGAGAGAGGGAGAAAGATAGAAAGAAAGAAAGAAAGAAAGAAAGAGTAAAAGGGAAAAAAGAAAGAAAGAAAAAAGAAAGAGAGAGAGAAAAAAGAGAAAGATAGTGTAAGAGAGTTTAAGAAAGAGAGAAAGGAAATAATGAAAGAGAGAGAGAGATAGAAAGAGAGAGATATAGAGAGAAAGAAAATTAGAGATAGAGAGAGAAAGAAAGATAGAGACAGGGAGAGAGATATAAAGATAGATAGAGAGAGAAAGAAAGAAAAAGAAAGAAAGAAAGAAAGATAGATAGATAGAAAGAAAGAAAGAAAGAAAAAAAGAAAAAAAGGAAGAATAAAAGGGAAAAAAGAAAGAAAGAATGAAAGAAAGAAAGAAAGAAAGAAGAAAATAAAGAGAGAGAAAAAAGAGAAAGATAGTGTAAGATAGTTTAAGAAAGAGAGAAAGAAAATAATGAAATAGAGATAGAGAGAGATAGAAAGAGAGAGATAGAGAGAGAAAGATAATTAGACATAGAGAGAGATAGAAAGATAGAGACAGGGAGAGAGAGAGAGAGAGATTAAGAGAGAAAGAAAGAAAAGAAAAGAAAGAAAGAAAGAAAGACAGACAGAAAGAAAGAAAGAGAGAGAGAAAGAACAAAAGGGAAAAAAGAAAGAAAGAAAGAAAGAGAGAGAAATAAAAGAGAATGATAGTGTAAGAGAGTTTAAAAAAAGAGAAAGAAAATAATGAAAGAGAAAGAGAGAGATAAAGAGAAAGAAAGAAAGAAAGAAGAATAGAGATAGATAGATAGAGAGAGAGAGAGAGACAGAGAGAGAAAGAGAGAGAGATAGAAAGATAGATAGATAGGGAGAGATAGTTAGAGAGAGAGATAGAGAGATATAGACATAAAGAGAGAGAGAGAGAGAGAGAGAAAGAGATAGATAGAGAAAGAGAGAGAGAGAGAGAGGTATAGATAGATAGATAGATAGATAGTGACAGAGAAAGATAGAGAGAGAGAAAGAAAGAAAGAAAGAATGAATGAGAGAAAGTAAGAAAGAAAGAAAGAAAGAAGAAAAGAGATAGATAGATAGATAGATAGATAGAGAGTGAGAGAGATAGAGAGAGAGAAAGAGATAGATAGATAGTGAGAGAGAGATAAATAGATAGAGAGAGACAGAGAGAGAAAGATAGAGAAAGAAAGATAGATAGATAGATAGATAGATAGATAGATAGATAGATAGATAGATAGATAGATAGATAGTGAGAGAGAGAGATAGAGAGAGAGAGAGTGAGAGAGAAAGAAAGAAAGAAAGAGAGATAGATAGATAGATAGATAGTGAGAGAGAGAGATAGAAAGAAAGAAAGAAAGAAAGAAGAAAAGAGATAGATAGATAGATAGATAGATAGATAGATAGTGAGAGAGAGAGACAGAGAGAGAAAGAGAGAGATAGAAAGATAGATAGATAGAGAGAGATAGTTAGAGAGAGAGAGATAGAGAGTTATAGACATAAAGAGAGAGAGAGAGAGAAAGAGAGAGAGAGATAGATAGAGAGAGAGAGAGAAAGAGAAAGAGAGATAGAGAGAGATAGATAGAGAGAGAGAAAGAGAAAGAGAGATAGATAGATAGATAGATAGATAGATAGATAGATAGATAGATAGATAGATAGATAGATAGATAGATAGAAAGTGAGAGAGAGAGATACAGAGAGAGAGAGAAAGAGAGAGAAAGAGATAGATAGATAGATAGATAGATAGATAGATAGATAGATAGATAGATAGATAGATAGATAGATAGATAGATAGATAGATAGATAATGAGATAGTGAGATAGATAGAGAGAGAGAGAGAGGGAGTAATAGAGAGAGAGAAAGTGAGAGAGAAGTATAGATAGATAGATAGATAGATAGATAGATAGATAGATAGATAGATAGATAGATAGATAGTGAGAGAGAAAGAGAGAGAGAGAGAAAGAAAGAAAGAAAGAAAGAAAGAAAGGAAGGAAGTAGAAAAGAGATAGATAGAGAGAGAGAGAGACAGAGAGAGAAGGAGAGAGAGATAGAAAGATAGAGAGAGAGAGAGATAGTTAGAGAGAGAGAGAGAGTTATAGACATAAAGAGAGAGAGAGAGAGAGAGAAAGAGAAAGAGATAGATAGATAGATAGATAGATAGATAGATAGATAGATAGATAGATAGATAGATAGTGAGAGAGAGAGAGAGACAGAGAAAGAGAGAGAGAGATAGATAGAGAGAGAGAGAGAAAGAGAAAGAGAGATAGATAGATAGATAGATAGATAGATAGATAGATAGATAGTGATAGAGACAGAGAGAGAGAGACAGAGAGAGAAAGATAGATAGATAGATAGATAGATAGAGAGAGAGAGAGAAAGAGGTAGAAAGAGACTAAGAGATAGAGATAAATATATATATAGAGAGAGATAGTGAGAGAGACAGAGAGAGATAGATAGACAGATAGATAGATAGATAGATAGATAGAAAGAGAGAGAGAGATGGATAGATGGATAGATAGATAGATAGATAGATAGATAGATAGATAGATAGATAGATAGATAGAAAGAAAGAAAGTTAGAGAGAGAGAGAGAAAGAGAGAGAGGGAGAGATAGATAGAGAGAGAGAGGTAGAAAGAGAGACAGTGGAGATCGCAGGAAACCGGAGGCTACTGGAGGCTACCGACGCCGGCGCCGACGCTCCCAGTAACAACAAACCGAGCGCGGACCGCGCGGCCTACCTGACCGCGAGCACAATCGAGGCGGCGGAGTAGACTACAGTTGATCGCGGCAACGACGCGGACGCCCGGGCCAGGACTAAAATCGACATCGTGGCCCGGCGGCCTGGCGATCCGGCGGCCGAGCGAGAACGAGTGCAGGGAGAGCGGGAGCAGACGGAGTGGAGTGGAGAGCGGAGAGCGGGGAACGGGGCGAGTATAACGAGAGACCCCCTATGCTTGCGAAGTGGGAGTGACAGAGAAGTAGCGGCGAGCCGGGAGTGCAGTGAGAGATCCCTGACGCTTACAGACCAGGAGCGACGGGAGGAGTGCCAGAGCGACGAAGGGGCCGACGCCCAAGAGAGAGCCCTGATGCAGGTGACCCGGGTGCTTTTGCCTGAAACTAACAACTGGCCGTACAGGCATAATAGGGTGCCATATGAATTGGTTGTCCCTACAGGTAATATAGGAGGGGCTTTACGGCGCGACGGGGAGTACGAGGGGGGTTTCTACCCGCCACGGGCTCACCAGCCTGCGCGAGATACAACGAATAAGCCCCAACCACGAGATATTTATTTGCACCCGGAGCCTGCAACTTCTTCTTTTTTTTTTTTTTTAATAATTTGTTTATTATGGATTTTAGAACTTATTACATAAAAGAAAACACACAAATAAGACAAAATAGACATATATCTAGTTAGAGAGTGATTAGAGTTACATGATTCAACCATTCTTCAAAATCTATTATATTTAATCAATAATTCTATATAATCAACTATTTATCTTCAAAAGCAGCCATGTTTCCTGTCCTTAAATAAAATTTTTCCCAGATCTTAATGGCCTCACATTTTGATATCCCTCTTACCATATTCGAGAGGATATCCATTTCTGCTACATTCATAATCTTTTGTATTAACTCATCTCGCCGTGGGATTATTTTTTGTCTCCAAACTGAGGCATAAAGAATTCTCGCCGCCGTCACCATATATATTACAATATATTCGTCCTCGTATGGTACTTCATTTCGAACCATCGAAAGTAACATTATCTCTGGTTTAAATCTAATATTCTTCTTTAACACTTCTATTAACAATTTATGTACCTCAATCCAATATCTTCTGGCCTGCTCACAACTCCACCACAGATGAAAGAAGGAACCTATCCCTGAATTACATTTCCAACATTCTGGAGGGATGGAAGGGTTTATTTTATTCAATTGTATCGGTGTAACATACCATCTATGAAAAAGTTTAAAAACATTTTCTCTGAAATTTATCGGTTTGATGACCTTATAATTGTTTCTCCAGAATAGATCCCATTGCTCTAACGTGACAGATCTCTTCAAATTCTTTGCCCATTTTAACATTGTTTCTTTAATTATTTCATCTTCTAATTTAATTTGCAAAAAATAATTATATACCTTCCTAATTATTTTATGTTTTCCGCCCGTTAAAATTTTGTCAAAATCAAAATTCTGTTTCGTGAAGCCTAATACTTTATCTTTATTATATTTAGATGTGATCTGAAGCATGCTCCACCAATCTATCTTGACCCCCCGGGTCTCTAATTCCTCTTTTTTCCTCAATTTATCCTTGTCATCCAGTAAATCACTGTATCTCGTCACTTTTGCTGGTTGCCAAAGTTGTGGTAAGATTACAGCCTCCTCAGGTATAATCCATCTTGGTGTCTTATCCCCATATATCTTATTCTTAATCTTATTCCAGCCTTCATACAGGGCCTTTCTAATCAGATGATTTTTAAAATATGTTTGTGGCTTTTTAACATACCATAGATTGGAATGCCAACCCGTTTGTAGGTCAAATCCTTCCAGTGCTAGAATACGTCTGTCTTCTAAGGTTACCCAATCCTTTATCCATACAGTCAAACATGCCAAATGATAAACTTCTATATCAGGCAAGGCTAGGCCACCGTTCTGTTTTTCATCAGTTAATATTTTCCACTTAATTCTGGGTTTTTTCCCCCGCCAGAGAAAATCTCTAAATTGTTGATTAAGTTTAATAGAAAAGGGTTTCTTCATCGCAAAACCAACCATTTGTAAAAGAAATAAAGCCTTTGGCAACAGCCCCATTTTAATTAATGCTGCCCTCCCCATGAAGGACAAGCCTAAATTACCCCATTTTTTAACCAACAACTCCACCTCTTTAAGTAAAGGAATATAATTATTTTCATAAATGGAGCTGCATCTATTAGTCATTGTTATGCCTAGGTACTTAACTTTTTTTTCAACTTTAAAGCCCGTTCTTCTTCCTATATCTAAAGTTTCTTGTTGAGTCATATTTTTCGTTAAAATTTTTGTTTTTTGTTTATTGACTTTTAGGCCTGACAACTCACCGTAATCACTTAATTCTTTTAAAACCTCTTCTATTGCTTGCGATGGGTCTTGTAAAATTAACACCATATCATCCGCGTAGGACAATATTTTATATTCTTCTCCTCTTGTTTTAAGGCCAGTTATTTTCTTGTTATTACGTATAACATTATTCAGGACTTCTAAATATAAAATAAATAGTAAAGGGGAGAGTGGACAGCCCTGTCTAGTACCTTTGGCTAATACTATATCATCCGTTTGTTCTCCATTTACTATTATCTTGGCAACTTGTCTGTCATAAATTGCCTGGATATTTTTAATAAAATCCTGCCCAAAATCCATTTTCTCCAAAATTTGAAACATAAAATTCCAGTCTACGTTGTCAAATGCCTTCTCTGCATCTATAAATACGAAGGCTACTTGCTTATCTCGATTGCTTTCATAATATTCCATGGCATTTAAGAGCATACGTATATTAGTTCTCATAAATCTCTTAGGTAAGAAGCCGGCTTGATCTGTGTGTATCAAGGTAGATAATATTTTTTTTAATCTATTAGACAAAATTAAAGAATATATTTTGTAGTCAACATTTAGTAGAGATATTGGGCGGTAAGATCTAATATCCTCCATTTCCGCACCTACTTTGGGGATAAGACTGATATTACTGTATCTCCAGGAATCCGGCAACCTAGCGGTATTCCAAACTTCTTCCAGTAAATTTTTAAAATAATCTATCAGATTGTCCTTAAATGTGATGTAATATTCTGCCGGTATGCCATCCGGACCCGCCGCTTTATTTTTCTTTAATTTAGACCAGGCTTCTTCTATTTCAAATGCCGTAATCGGTTCATTTAGTAACTTTTTCTTGTCTTCTGTTAATTTTGCCAAAAGTTTATTGGCCAGATACTCATCCTGTTTCTCCTTATTTATCTCCTCTTTTCTATACAAATTTGTATAAAAATCTTTAACAATTTTCTTTAAATCTTCAATTCGTGACTTATAATTCCCTTCATTATCTCTCAGTACCTTTATTATTTTTTTTTTCTTTTTCCTTTCTAATTTTATAGGCTAACCATTTTCCTGATTTGTTAGCATGGTCAAAGTAATGCTGTCTGGAGTAGGCTATTTTCCTCTCCATTTCCTCCAATGCTGCTAAATGTAGCTTATGCTGTAAGTTTCTAAGTTCATCTTTAGTTTCCCTTTGTAAGGGGTTTCTTTTTAATTGAGCTTCTTTTTGTCTTATTAGATCCGTTAATTCTGTCATCATTTTATTATCCTCTCGCCTCTTATATGCCATAAAATTAATAACTAAACCTCTAAAATAGGCCTTACTTGTTTCCCATACTGTCATCATTGATGTATCCTTTTGCAAGTTAGTTTGAAAAAAAAAAGTCATCTCCTTATTTATGTACTCTACAAACTTCTTATTTTTAGTCAAGCCCGGATACATTCTCCAACTTAGTTTCTTCTTGCTACACTTCAATACTAAAGAAATAGGGCAGTGATCTGCTATAGTTGATGGCAAAATATCTGCTTCCTGAACTGTCTTCATCAAAGTAGTCGATATCCACATCATATCTATTCTTGACCATGATTTATGCCGACTGGAGAAAAAAGTATAGTCTCTACTACCTGGGTTTAATATTCGCCATATATCCACCAAAGCTAGTTCTTCCACCATTTCTCCAAAAATCTTCGGCAACACATTACTTCCCGTAATTTTTTTTCCATTTTTTTTTATTATTAACTTTAGTACTTCTATCTAGATCTTTAAGATTCACTGCATTGAAGTCACCGATTATGCAAAAACTTTCATATTTATAGCTGGTCACCTTGCAACATAAATCCTTATAGAAAACTCCCTGGTTAGCATTAGGAGCATAGACATTCACTAATAAAATTTTCTGTTGTTCTTTAACAATTTCTATTCCCTGGTATCGTGCGTCCTTGGCTTCAAAAATTAGTTTTGCCTGGATCTCTTCTCTAATATATGTTACTAATCCCCTTTTTTTCTTTTTCTCTTCTGACGTTATTATGGCCCTTCCTAAACCTTTATTAACCAAAAGATGTTCATCTCTCTTTCTCATGTGGGTTTCTTGTATACAGATAATGTCTGCCCTTAATTTTTTAAGTTGAAGGAAGGCCCGTTTTCTTTTTTGTGGAGAATTCAATCCGTTAATGTTTAAAGAAATAATCTTCAATTTATTTATCATCTTTCCTTCTCAATCTATCACTCTACCAACTGAGCTTTCTTTTTTTTCTGAAGTCTTGTTTCTCTGTATAAATTCTCTTCAGCTTGCAATGATTCCTCCTCCTCTTGTTCACTTAATCTTGAAGGATCAACTAAACCCTTAAACTCTATTTGTGGTGATTTATCTCCTCTCTGATCTGGCTTCTTTACTCTCTCTTTTCTTTGCCAATTCTCCCCATAAGCCTTCATAAAGTCATCTAATTTAACCATTGAGTCGATTCTATATTTGGTATTCGCATATGTGAATAGCATTCCTTCAGGGATTAGCCATTTATATAAAATACCCTTCTCCCGCAATTTCTCCGCCAATTTCGAATATTCTCTTCTTCTACTCCTTATTGACCATGGAACTTCTTTCACAACCTTAATTCTATTACCTCTAATTATTAATTGTTTGTCTCTAGTTTCCATCCATAACCTTTGTTTCATTACTCTCCGTACGAATTTTACATGTACCTCCCTAGGAAGGTCATTCTTCTTTGCATACAGGGTATTAACCCTATAAATACCATCAATTTCTTTTTCTATTTCTTCAGTTTCCAATCCTAAAATATCTTTTAAAGCAACCACCATTGTTTTCAATAAGGGTTCATTCTTTTCCTCAGGTATATTGAGAAACCTGAGGACATAATCAGCCTGTTCCATTTCCATTTGTGCTATTTTATCATTTTGTTGCACCTGTTTTTGTTCTATCTCATCAACCTTTCTTTCAGTCAATTTTAGTTTAGCCTCTATTGACTTACTAATTTTTACCACTTCATTCAAGTCCTTCCTAGTATCTTTAAATTTATTATCTACATTTTCTAATTTGGCCGCTAGACCATCCATCTGGCTAGAAAGTTCACTCTTCATTTGATTTAACGCTTCCATAAAACTTGACTGTAATTCTTTAACACCATCTTGAGATATAGAAGCTGCTACAGTTTTAGGTTGTCCAGGTGACGCCCTAAATTTCGCTTGCTGAGACATAATGAGATCTAACACTAAACCAAAAACCAAAATCTTAAGATAAATATTTCCCACCACAATGAATTATGTTCCTAGTTTAAGGAGCAAACACAACATAAACAGCCTTTAACTTTAAATTTTAACCTGTTCAGAACTCCAAGAGAGCTCTTTGCCTCTCTCTTTTAACTTTCCATACAATATCTTCCCTTTCCACAAGACTAGTAGTCCATTGTCCTCGCATCTACTTCTTTGTTTATGGTAATGTTTGAAGTCACTCCCAAAGGCTGAGTCAAATTCAGCAAGCCTAAATTCCAAGCATTATACAGCATACAGTACCCTCCAGAGTCTTCTTTAAAGCTGAGCACTTATCAGCCTTCAAAACTTCCCTCTATCCGCCTTCACCTTCCGCGATACTTCTGGCTGGTCAGAGAGGCTTCCCGGCCACCGTCCAAACCGCGCCCTTTCACTATAACCCGTCCTTAATACACACCGACCGATAAAGGCTCGTATTTCTCCCAATTTTATATTTGACGGCCTTAAATCTTCAGCGGCAGCCCACAATCCATATACCAGCAAGAGAAAGAAGAAAAAAAAGTCTTATCCCGTCGCTGCAGCTACTTCTCGTTAACAATGCCTGTGCCGTTTGCGGCTCCTCTTCTCCTTCTCTTCACCTCCTCCCGCCCTGTACGCTGGGGGGGGGGAGGCTCTCTCTCCAGAAGTCCAAACTGTCCGTAGAAAACCAGGAAAAAAGAAAAAGAAACGTATGCCAACGTCCCGTGCCCAGAGAAAAAGCTGGATTAAAGATACTGTCTCTCACCGTCTTCAACTCCCCACCCCCTGTGGTCCGGTGGCTGGAGCTGTAACGCCCAAAGACGCCTTCTGCCTCCGGGATTTGAGGGCTGAGGGCAGCTTCTTGGGGGAGCTGGGCACTCTCACCCCTTCCCCTCGCCCCTCCTATGCACCTAAACTCCACAACAGAGTCGTGCGGACCCGCCTCGATCCCCCAGCAAGGCAGAAAATTGACAGGTCTTCGCTAGCAGCTGAAAACCCTGCCGCGTCGCTCCGCCGGATACCGGAAGTCGAGCCTGCAACTTCTCAGAACTATCTGGCGTATTCACATGACAGAGAGAGAAAGAGAGAGAGATAGAAAGATAGAGAGAGAGAGATAGTTAGAGAGAGAGATAGAGAGAGATATAGACATAAAGAGAAAGAGAGAGAAAGAGAGAGATAGATAGATAGATAGTGAGAGAGAGATAGAGAGAGAGTGAGAAAGAAAGAAAGAAAGAAAGAAAGAGATATATATATAGAGAGAGACAAAGAGAGAAAGAGAGATAGAGAG
>NW_026800442.1:65000-67500 GCF_032191835.1 Heteronotia binoei
AAAGAAAAAGAAAGAAAGAAAGAAAGATAGATAGATAGAAAGAAAGAAAGAAAGAAAGAAAAAAAGGAAGAATAAAAGGGAAAAAAGAAAGAAAGAAAGAAGAAAATAAAGAGAGAGAAAAAAGAGAAAGATAGTGTAAGATAGTTTAAGAAAGAGAGAAAGAAAATAATGAAATAGAGATAGAGAGAGATAGAAAGGGAGAGATAGAGAGAGAAAGAGAATTAGACATAGAGAGAGATAGAAAGATAGAGACAGGGAGAGAGAGATAGAGATAGATTAAGAGAGAAAGAAAGAAAAGAAAGAAAGAAAGAAAGAAAGAAAGAAAGAAAGAAAGAAAGAACAAAAGGGAAAAAAGAAAGAAAGAAAGAAAGAAAAAAAGAGAGAGAAATAAAAGAGAATGATAGTGTAAGAGAGTTTAAAAAAAGAGAAAGAAAATAATGAAAGAGAAAGAGAGAGATAGAAAGAGAGAGAGATAGAGAGAAAGAAAGAAAGAAAGAAAGAAGAATAGAGATAGATAGAGAGAGACAGAGAGAGAGAAAGAGAGAGAGATAGAAAGATTGATAGAGAGAGAGAGATAGTTAGAGAGAGAGATAGAGAGATATAGACATAAAGAGAGAGAGAGAGACAGAGAGAGAGAGAGAAAGAGATAGATAGATAGAGAAAGAGAGAGAGAGAGAAATAGAGAGAGAGAAAGAGAGAAAGAGAGAGAGAGGTATAGATAGATAGAAAGATAGTGACAGAGAAAGATAGAGAGAGAGAAAGAAAGAAAGAAAGAAAGAATGAAAGAAAGAAAGTAAGAAAGAAAGAAAGAAAGAAGAAAAGAGATAGATAGATAGATAGATAGATAGATAGATAGAGAGTGAGAGAGAGAGAGAAAGAGAGAGAGAGAAAGAGAGAGAAAGAGAGAGAAAGAGATAGATAGATAGATAGATAGATAGATAGATAGTGAGAGAGAGATAAATAGATAGAGAGAGACAGAGAGAGAAAGATAGAGAAAGATAGATAGATAGATAGATAGATAGTGAGAGAGAGAGAGAGAGAGAGTGAGTTAGCGAGAAAGAAAGAAAGAAAGAGAGATAGATAGATAGATAGTGAGAGAGAGAGATAGAGAGAAAGAAAGAGATAGATAGATAGATGGATAGATAGATAGATAGATAATGAGATTGTGAGATAGAGAGAGAGAGAGAGAAATAGAGAGAGAGAGAGAGAGAAGTATAGATAGATAGATAGATAGATAGATAGATAGATAGATAGATAGATATTGAGAGAGAAAGAGAGAGAGAGAGAGAGAGAAAGAAAGAAAGAATGAAAGAAAGAAAGAAAGTAAGAAAGAAAGAAAGAAAGAATAAAAGAGATAGATAGATATAAAGATAGAGAGTGAGAGAGAGAGAGAAAGAGAGAAAGAGATAGATAGATAGATATTTAGATAGATAGATAGATAGATAGATAGTGAGAGAGAGATAAAGAGAGAGAGTGAGAGAGAAAGAAAGAAAGAGAGAGAGATAGATAGATAGATAGATAGATAGATAGATAGATAGATAGATAGATAGATAGTGAGAGAGAGATAAAGAGAGAGAGTGAGAGAGAAAGAAAGAAATAAAGAAAGAAAGATAGATAGAGAAACAGAGATAGAGAGATAGAGAGAGAGAGAAAGGGATAGATAGATAGATAGATAGATAGATAGATAGATAGATAGATAGATAGATAGATAGATAGATAGATAGATAGATAGAGACAGTGAGAGATAGAGAGAAAGTGAGTAAGAAATAGAGAAAGAGATAAAGCGAGATAAAAATAAAGAAAGAGAGAGGGAGATAGAGATAGATAGATAGATATATAGAGAGAAACAGAGATAGAGAGAAAGAGAGAGAGGGAGAGATAGATAGATAGATAGATAGATAGATAGATAGATAGATAGATAGATAGATAGATAGATAGATAGATAGATAGATAGATAGATAGATAGATAGATAGGCAGACAGACAGACAGACAGACTGTCAGACGGACGGACGGACAGACAGACAGACAGACAGATAGACAAATAGATAGATAGATAGATAGATAGATAGATAGATAGATAGATAGATAGATAGATAGATAGATAGATAGATAGATAGATAGATAGATAGATAGATAGAGATAGTGAGAGAGGGAGAGAAAGAGTGTAAGAGATAGAGATAGAGATAAAGAGAGATAGAAAGAAAGAGATAGATAGAGATAGATAGATAGATAGATAGATAGATAGATAGATAGATAGATAGATAGATAGATAGATAGATATATAGAGATATAGACATATACTGAGAGAGAGAGAGAGGGAGAAAGATAGATAGAAAGAAAGAAAGAGTAAAAGGGAAAAAAGAAAGAAAGAAAAAAGAAAGAGAGAGAGAAAAAAAGAGAAAGATAGTGTAAGAGAGTTTAAGAAAGAGAGAAAGGAAATAATGAAAGAGAGAGAGAGAGATAGAAAGAGAGAGATATAAAGAGAAAGAGAATTAGAGA
>NW_026800444.1:0-114672 GCF_032191835.1 Heteronotia binoei
GGTTTAGGGTGGATAACATGTATTTTTTAATATCACACTGAATGGTACACTCTTGATGGGAAAAAATTTTAGAGGTTTCTCCATTCCCATTATAGCCTATGAGATTCATTAGAATGAATGGGCCCATATGGTAACAGTTAGGGTTAGGGTTAGAGTTCAGGACACACATATGTTTGGGTGAATATTGGGGTTGGGTTTAGGTTTGGATAAGATGTATTTTTAATATCACACTGAATGGTACACTATTGATGGGGAAAAATTTTGGATGTTTTTCCATTCTCCATTATAGCCTATGATATTCACTAGAATGAATGGGCCCATATGGTAAGGGTTAGGGTTAGGGTTAGGACTTCAGGACACACATATGTTCGGTTTAAAATTGGGGTCTGGTTTAGGGTTGGGTAAGATGTATTTTTAATATCACACTGAATGGTATACACTTGATGGGGAAAAATTTTGGATGTTTTCCATTCTCCATTATAGCCTATGAGATTCATTAGAATGAATGGGCCCATATGGTAAGGGTTAGGGTTAGGGTTAGAGTTCAGGACACACTTATGTTCTGGTGAATATTGGGTTTGGTTTAGGGTTGGGTAAGATGTATTTTTAATATCACACGGAATGGTATACACTTGATGGTGAAAAATTCGGATGTTTTTCCATTCTCCATTATAGCCTATGAGATTCATTAGAATGAATGGGCCCATATGGTAAGGGTTAGGGTTAGGGTTAGAGTTCAGGACACACTTATGTTCTGGTGAATATTGAGGTTTGGTTTAGGGTTGGGTAAGATGTATTTTTAATATCACACTGAATGGTATACACTTGATGGGGAAAAATTTTGGATGTTTTCCATTCTCCATTATAGCCTATGAGATTCATTAGAATGAATGGGCCCATATGGTAAGGGTTAGGTTAGGGTTAGAGTTCAGGACACACTTATGTTCTGGTGAATATTGGGGTTTGGTTTAGGGTTGGGTAAGATGTATTTTTAATATCACACTGAATGGTATACACTTGATGGTGAAAAATTTTGGATGTTTTTCCATTCTCCATTATAGCCTATGAGATTCATTAGAATGAATGGGCCCATATGGTAAGGGTTAGGGTTAGGGTTAGAGTTCAGGACACACATATGTTTGGGTGAATATTGGGGTTGGGTTTAGGGTTGGATAAGATGTATTTTTAATATCACACTGAATGGTACACTCTTGATGGGGAAAAATTTTGGATGTTTTTCCATTCTCCATTATAGCCTATGAGATTCATTAGAATGAATGGGCCCATATGGTCAGGGTTAGGGTTAGGGTTAGACTTCAGGACACACATATGTTTGGGTGAATATTGGGTGCGGTTTAGGGTTGCATAACATGTATTTTTAATATCACACTGAATGGTACACTCTTGATGGGAAAAATTTTTAGAGGTTTTTCCATCTCCATTATAGCCTATGAGATTCATTAGAATGAATGGGCCCATATGGTAAGGGTTAGGGTTAGGGTTACAGTTCAGGACACACTTACGTTCTGGTGAATATTGGGTTTGGTTTAGGGTGGGTAAGATGTATTTTTAATATCACACTGAATGGTATACACTTGATGGGGAAAAATTTTGGATGTTTTTCCATTCTCCATTATAGCCTATGAGATTCATTAGAATGAATGGGCCCCATATGGTAACGGTTAGGGTTAGGGTTAGAGTTCAGGACACACTTATGTTTGGGTGGAATATTGGGGTTTGGTAGGGTTGGATAAGATGTATTTTTAATATCACACTGAATGGTACACTCTTGATGGGGAAAAATTTTGGATGTTTTTTCCATTCTCCATTATAGCCTATGAGATTCATTAGAATGAATGGGCCCATATGGTAAGGGTTAGGGTTAGGGTTAGAGTTCAGGACACACTTATGTTTGGGTGAATATTGGGGTTGGGTTTAGGGTTGGATAAGATGTATTTTTAATATCACACTGAATGGTACACTCTTGATGGGGAAAAAATTTTGAAGTTTTTCCATTCTCCATTATAGCCTATGAGATTCATTAGAATGAATGGGCCCATATGGTAAGGGTTAGGGTTAGGGTTAGAGTTCAGGACACACTACGTTTGGGTGAATATTGGGGTTGGGTTTAGGGTTGGATAAGATGTATTTTTAATATCACACTGAATGGTACACTCTTGATGGGGAAAAAATTTTGGATGTTTTTCCATTCTCCATTATAGCCTATGATATTCATTAGAATGAATGGGCCCATATGGTAAGGGTTAGGGTTAGGGTTAGACTTCAGGACACACATATGTTTGGGTGAATATTGGGGTGGGGTTTAGGGTTGGATAACATGTATTTTTAATATCACACTGAATGGTACACTCTTGATGGAAAAAAATTTTAGAGGTTTCTCCATCCTCCATTATAGCCTATGAGATTCATTAGATGAATGGGCCCATATGGTAACAGTTAGGGTTAGGGTTAGAGTTCAGGACACACATATGTTTGGGTGAATATGGGGTTGGGTTTAGGTTTGGATAAGATGTATTTTTAATATCACACTGAATGGTACACTATTGATGGGGAAAAATTTTGGATGTTTTTCCATTCTCCATTATAGCCTATGAGATTCATTAGAATGAATGGGCCCATATGGTAAGGGTTAGGGTTAGGGTTAGACTTCAGGACACACATATGTTCGGTTTAAAATTGGGGTCTGGTTTAGGGTTGGGGTAAGATGTATTTTAATATCACACTGAATGGTATACACTTGATGGGGAAAAATTTTGGATGTTTTCCATTCTCCATTATAGCCTATGAGATTCATTAGAATGAATGGGCCCATATGGTAAGGGTTAGGGTTAGGGTTAGAGTTCAGGACACACTTATGTTCTGGTGAATATTGGGGTTTGGTTTAGGGTTGGGTAAGATGTATTTTTATATCACACGGAATGGTATACACTTGATGGTGAAAAATTTCGGATGTTTTTCCATTCTCCATTATAGCCTATGAGATTCATGAGAATGAATGGGCCCATATGGTAAGGTTAGGGTTAGGGTTAGAGTCAGGACACACTTATGTTCTGGTGAATATTGAGGTTTGGTTAGGGTTTGGGTAAGATGTATTTTTAATATCACACTGAATAGGTATACACTTGATGGGGAAAAATTTTGGATGTTTTTCCATTCTCCATTATAGCCTATGAGATTCATTAGAATGAATGGGCCCATATGGTAAGGGTTAGGGTTAGGGTTAGAGTTCAGGACACACTTATGTCTGGTGAATATTGGGGTTTGGTTTAGGGTTGGGTAAGATGTATTTTTAATATCACACTGAATGGTATACACTTGATGGTGAAAATTTTTGGATGTTTTTCCATTCTCATTATAGCCTATGAGATTCATTAGAATGAATGGGCCCATATGGTAAGGGTTAGGGTTAGGGTTAGAGTTCAGGACACACTTATGTTCTGGTGAATATTGGGGTTGCGTTTAGGGTTGGATAGATGTATTTTTAATATCACACTGAATGGTACACTCTTGATGGGGAAAATTTGGATGTTTTTCCATTCTCCATTATAGCCTATGATATTCATTAGAATGAATGGGGCCCATATGGTAAGGGTTAAGGTTAGGGTTAGAGTTCAGGACACACTTATGTTCTGGTGAATATTGGGGTTTGGTTTAGGGTTGGGTAAGATGTATTTTTAATATCACACTGAATGGTATACACTTGATGGGGAAAAATTTTGGTTGTTTTTCCATTCTCCATTATAGCTATGAGATTCATTAGAATGAAATGGGCCCATATGGTAACCGTTAGGGTTAGGGTTAGAGTTCAGGACACACATATGTTCGGGTGAATATTGGGGTTGCGTTTAGGGTTGGATAAGATGTATTTTAATATCACACTGAATGGTACACTCTTGATGGGGAAAAATTTTGGATGTTTTTCCATTCTCCATTATATCCTATGAGATTCATTAGAATGAATGGGCCCATATGGTAAGGGTTAGGGTTAGGGTTATAGTGTCAGGACACACTTACGTTTGGGTGAATATTGGGGTTGGGTTTAGGGTTGGATAAGATGTATTTTTAATATCACACTGAATGGCACACTCTTGATGGGGAAAAATTTTGGATGTTTTTCCATTCTCCATTATAGCCTATGAGATTCATTAGAATGAATGGGCCCATATGGTAAGGGTTAGGGTTAGGGTTAGACTTCAGGACACACATATGTTTGGGTGAATATTGGGGTGCGGTTTAGGGTTGCATAACATGTATTTTTAATATCACACTGAATGGTACACTCTTGATGGGAAAAAATTTAGAGGTTTTTCCATTCTCATTATAGCCTATGAGATTCATTAGAATGAATGGGCCCATATGGTAAGGGTTAGGGTTAGGGTTAGAGTTCAGGACACACTTATGTTCTGGTGAATATTGGGGTTTGGTTTAGGGTTGGGTAAGATGTATTTTTAATATCACACTGAATGGTATACACTTGATGGGGAAAAATTTTGGATGTTTTTCCATTCTCCATTATAGCCTATGAGATTCATTAGAATGAATGGGCCCATATGGTAAGGGTTAGGGTTAGGGTTAGAGTTCAGGACACACATATGTTTGGGTGAATATTGGGGTTGCGTTTAGGGTTGGATAAGATGTATTTTTAATATCACACTGAATGGTACACTTTTGATGGGGAAAAATTTTGGATGTTTTTCCATTCTCCATTATAGCCTATGAGATTCATTAGAATGAATGGGCCCATATGGTAAGGGTTAGGGTTAGGGTTAGAGTTCAGGACACACTTATGTTTGGGTGAATATTGGGGTTGCGTTTAGGGTTGGATAAGATGTATTTTTAATATCACACTGAATGGTACACTCTTGATGGGGAAAAATTTTGGATGTTTTTTCCATTCTCCATTATACCCTATGAGATTCATTAGAATGAATGGGCCCATATGGTAAGGGTTAGGGTTAGGGTTAGAGTTCAGGACACACTTATTTTTGGGATAATATTGGGGTTTGGTTTAGGGTTGGATAAGATGTATTTTTAATATCACACTGAATGGTACACTCTTGATGGGGAAAAATTTTGGATGTTTTTCCATTCTCCATTATATCCTATGAGATTCATTAGAATGAATGGGCCCATATGGTAAGGGTTAGGGTTAGGGTTAGAGTTCAGGACACACTTACGTTTGGGTGAATATTGGGGTGCGGTTTAGGGTTGCATAACATGTATTTTTAATATCACACTGAATGGTACACTCTTGATGGGAAAAAATTTTAGAGGTTTTTCCATTCTCCATTATAGCCTATGAGATTCATTAGAATGAATGGGCCCATATGGTAAGGGTTAGGGTTAGGGTTAGAGTTCAGGACACACTTATGTTCTGGTGAATATTGGGGTTTGGTTTAGGGTTGGGTAAGATGTATTTTTAATATCACACTGAATGGTATACACTTGATGGGGAAAAATTTTGGATGTTTTTCCATTCTCCATTATAGCCTATGAGATTCATTAGAATGAATGGGCCCATATGGTAAGGGTTAGGGTTAGGGTTAGAGTTCAGGACACACATATGTTTGGGTGAATATTGGGGTTGCGTTTAGGTTTGGATAAGATGTATTTTTAATATCACACTGAATGGTACACTTTTGATGGGGAAAAATTTTGGATGTTTTTCCATTCTCCATTATAGCCTATGAGATTCATTAGAATGAATGGGCCCATATGGTAAGGGTTAGGGTTAGGGTTAGAGTTCAGGACACACTTATGTTCTGGTGAATATTGGGGTTGCGTTTAGGGTTGGATAAGATGTATTTTTAATATCACACTGAATGGTACACTCTTGATGGGGAAAAATTTTGGATGTTTTTTCCATTCTCCATTATACCCTATGAGATTCATTAGAATGAATGGGCCGATATGGTAAGGGTTAGGGTTAGGGTTAGAGTTCAGGACACACTTATTTTTGGGATAATATTGGGGTTTGGTTTAGGGTTGGATAAGATGTATTTTTAATATCACACTGAATGGTACACTCTTGATGGGGAAAAATTTTGGATGTTTTTCCATTCTCCATTATAGCCTATGAGATTCATTAGAATGAATGGGCCCATATGGTAAGGGTTAGGGTTAGGGTTAGAGTTCAGGACACACTTACGTTTGGGTGAATATTGGGGTTGGGTTTAGGGTTGGATAAGATGTATTTTTAATATCACACTGAATGGCACACTCTTGATGGGGAAAAATTTTGGATGTTTTTCCATTCTCCATTATAGCCTATGATATTCATTAGAATGAATGGGCCCATATGGTAAGGGTTAGGGTTAGGGTTAGACTTCAGGACACACATATGTTTGGGTGAATATTGGGGTGGGGTTTAGGGTTGGATAACATGTATTTTTAATATCACACTGAATGGTACACTCTTGATGGGAAAAATTTTTAGAGGTTTTTCCATTCTCCATTATAGCCTATGAGATTCATTAGAATGAATGGGCCCATATGGTAACAGTTAGGGTTAGGGTTAGAGTTCAGGACACACATATGTTTGGGTGAATATTGGGGTTGGGTTTAGGTTTGGATAAGATGTATTTTTAATATCACACTGAATGGTACACTATTGATGGGGAAAAATTTTGGATGTTTTTCCATTCTCCATTATAGCCTATGAGATTCATTAGAATGAATGGGCCCATATGGTAAGGGTTAGGGTTAGGGTTAGAGTTCAGGACACACTTATGTTCTGGTGAATATTGGGGTTTGGTTTAGGGTTGGGTAAGATGTATTTTTAATATCACACTGAATGGTATACACTTGATGGTGAAAAATTTTGGATGTTTTTCCATTCTCCATTATAGCCTATGAGATTCATTAGAATGAATGGGCCCATATGGTAAGGGTTAGGGTTAGGGTTAGAGTTCAGGACACACTTACGTTCTGGTGAATATTGGGGTTTGGTTTAGGGTTGGGTAAGATGTATTTTTAATATCACACTGAATGGTACACTCTTGATGGGGAAAAATTTTGGATGTTTTTCCATTCTCCATTATAGCCTATGAGATTCATTAGAATGAATGGGCCCATATGGTAAGGGTTAGGGTTAGGGTTAGAGTTCAGGACACACTTATGTTTGGGTGAATATTGGGGTTGGGTTTAGGGTTGGATAAGATGTATTTTTAATATCACACTGAATGGTACACTCTTGATGGGGAAAAATTTTGGATGTTTTTCCATTCTCCATTATAGCCTATGAGATTCATTAGAATGAATGGGCCCATATGGTAAGGGTTAGGGTTAGGGTTAGAGTTCAGGACACACTTACGTTTGGGTGAATATTGGGGTTGGGTTTAGGGTTGGATAAGATGTATTTTTAATATCACACTGAATGGCACACTCTTGATGGGGAAAAATTTTGGATGTTTTTCCATTCTCCATTATAGCCTATGAGATTCATTAGAATGAATGGGCCCATATGGTCAGGGTTAGGGTTAGGGTTAGACTTCAGGACACACATATGTTTGGGTGAATATTGGGGTGCGGTTTAGGGTTGCATAACATGTATTTTTAATATCACACTGAATGGTACACTCTTGATGGGAAAAAATTTTAGAGGTTTTTCCATTCTCCATTATAGCCTATGAGATTCATTAGAATGAATGGGCCCATATGGTAAGGGTTAGGGTTAGGGTTAGACTTCAGGACACACATATGTTTGGGTGAATATTGGGGTGGGGTTTAGGGTTGGATAACATGTATTTTTAATATCACACTGAATGGTACACTCTTGATGGGAAAAAATTTTAGAGGTTTCTCCATTCTCCATTATAGCCTATGAGATTCATTAGAATGAATGGGCCCATATGGTAACAGTTAGGGTTAGGGTTAGAGTTCAGGACACACATATGTTTGGGTGAATATTGGGGTTGGGTTTAGGTTTGGATAAGATGTATTTTTAATATCACACTGAATGGTACACTATTGATGGGGAAAAATTTTGGATGTTTTTCCATTCTCCATTATAGCCTATGAGATTCATTAGAATGAATGGGCCCATGTGGTAAGGGTTAGGGTTAGGGTTAGACTTCAGGACACACATATGTTCGGTTTAAAATTGGGGTCTGGTTTAGGGTTGGGTAAGATGTATTTTTAATATCACACTGAATGGTATACACTTGATGGGGAAAAATTTTGGATGTTTTCCATTCTCCATTATAGCCTATGAGATTCATTAGAATGAATGGGCCCATATGGTAAGGGTTAGGGTTAGGGTTAGAGTTCAGGACACACTTATGTTCTGGTGAATATTGGGGTTTGGTTTAGGGTTGGGTAAGATGTATTTTTAATATCACACGGAATGGTATACACTTGATGGTGAAAAATTTCGGATGTTTTTCCATTCTCCATTATAGCCTATGAGATTCATTAGAATGAATGGGCCCATATGGTAAGGGTTAGGGTTAGGGTTAGAGTTCAGGACACACTTATGTTCTGGTGAATATTGAGGTTTGGTTTAGGGTTGGGTAAGATGTATTTTTAATATCACACTGAATGGTATACACTTGATGGGGAAAAATTTTGGATGTTTTCCATTCTCCATTATAGCCTATGAGATTCATTAGAATGAATGGGCCCATATGGTAAGGGTTAGGGTTAGGGTTAGAGTTCAGGACACACTTATGTTCTGGTGAATATTGGGGTTTGGTTTAGAGTTGGGTAAGATGTATTTTTAATATCACACTGAATGGTATACACTTGATGGTGAAAAATTTTGGATGTTTTTCCATTCTCCATTATAGCCTATGAGATTCATTAGAATGAATGGGCCCATATGGTAAGGGTTAGGGTTAGGGTTAGAGTTCAGGACACACTTATGTTTGGGTGAATATTGGGGTTGGGTTTAGGGTTGGATAAGATGTATTTTTAATATCACACTGAATGGTACACTCTTGATGGGGAAAAATTTTGGATGTTTTTCCATTCTCCATTATAGCCTATGAGATTCATTAGAATGAATGGGCCCATATGGTCAGGGTTAGGGTTAGGGTTAGACTTCAGGACACACATATGTTTGGGTGAATATTGGGGTGCGGTTTAGGGTTGCATAACATGTATTTTTAATATCACACTGAATGGTACACTCTTGATGGGAAAAATTTTTAGAGGTTTTTCCATTCTCCATTATAGCCTATGAGATTCATTAGAATGAATGGGCCCATATGGTAAGGGTTAGGGTTAGGGTTACAGTTCAGGACACACTTATGTTCTGGTGAATATTGGGGTTTGGTTTAGGGTTGGGTAAGATGTATTTTTAATATCACACTGAATGGTATACACTTGATGGGGAAAAATTTTGGATGTTTTTCCATTCTCCATTATAGCCTATGAGATTCATTAGAATGAATGGGCCCATATGGTAACGGTTAGGGTTAGGGTTAGAGTTCAGGACACACTTATGTTTGGGTGAATATTGGGGTTGCGTTTAGGGTTGGATAAGATGTATTTTTAATATCACACTGAATGGTACACTCTTGATGGGGAAAAATTTTGGATGTTTTTTCCATTCTCCATTATACCCTATGAGATTCATTAGAATGAATGGGCCCATATGGTAAGGGTTAGGGTTAGGGTTAGAGTTCAGGACACACTTATTTTTGGGATAATATTGGGGTTTGGTTTAGGGTTGGATAAGATGTATTTTTAATATCACACTGAATGGTACACTCTTGATGGGGAAAAATTTTGGATGTTTTTCCATTCTCCATTATATCCTATGAGATTCATTAGAATGAATGGGCCCATATGGTAAGGGTTAGGGTTAGGGTTAGAGTTCAGGACACACTTACGTTTGGGTGAATATTGGGGTGCGGTTTAGGGTTGCATAACATGTATTTTTAATATCACACTGAATGGTACACTCTTGATGGGAAAAAATTTTAGAGGTTTTTCCATTCTCCATTATAGCCTATGAGATTCATTAGAATGAATGGGCCCATATGGTAAGGGTTAGGGTTAGGGTTAGAGTTCAGGACACACTTATGTTCTGGTGAATATTGGGGTTTGGTTTAGGGTTGGGTAAGATGTATTTTTAATATCACACTGAATGGTATACACTTGATGGGGAAAAATTTTGGATGTTTTTCCATTCTCCATTATAGCCTATGAGATTCATTAGAATGAATGGGCCCATATGGTAAGGGTTAGGGTTAGGGTTAGAGTTCAGGACACACATATGTTTGGGTGAATATTGGGGTTGCGTTTAGGTTTGGATAAGATGTATTTTTAATATCACACTGAATGGTACACTTTTGATGGGGAAAAATTTTGGATGTTTTTCCATTCTCCATTATAGCCTATGAGATTCATTAGAATGAATGGGCCCATATGGTAAGGGTTAGGGTTAGGGTTAGAGTTCAGGACACACTTATGTTCTGGTGAATATTGGGGTTGCGTTTAGGGTTGGATAAGATGTATTTTTAATATCACACTGAATGGTACACTCTTGATGGGGAAAAATTTTGGATGTTTTTTCCATTCTCCATTATACCCTATGAGATTCATTAGAATGAATGGGCCGATATGGTAAGGGTTAGGGTTAGGGTTAGAGTTCAGGACACACTTATTTTTGGGATAATATTGGGGTTTGGTTTAGGGTTGGATAAGATGTATTTTTAATATCACACTGAATGGTACACTCTTGATGGGGAAAAATTTTGGATGTTTTTCCATTCTCCATTATAGCCTATGAGATTCATTAGAATGAATGGGCCCATATGGTAAGGGTTAGGGTTAGGGTTAGAGTTCAGGACACACTTACGTTTGGGTGAATATTGGGGTTGGGTTTAGGGTTGGATAAGATGTATTTTTAATATCACACTGAATGGCACACTCTTGATGGGGAAAAATTTTGGATGTTTTTCCATTCTCCATTATAGCCTATGATATTCATTAGAATGAATGGGCCCATATGGTAAGGGTTAGGGTTAGGGTTAGACTTCAGGACACACATATGTTTGGGTGAATATTGGGGTGGGGTTTAGGGTTGGATAACATGTATTTTTAATATCACACTGAATGGTACACTCTTGATGGGAAAAATTTTTAGAGGTTTTTCCATTCTCCATTATAGCCTATGAGATTCATTAGAATGAATGGGCCCATATGGTAACAGTTAGGGTTAGGGTTAGAGTTCAGGACACACATATGTTTGGGTGAATATTGGGGTTGGGTTTAGGTTTGGATAAGATGTATTTTTAATATCACACTGAATGGTACACTATTGATGGGGAAAAATTTTGGATGTTTTTCCATTCTCCATTATAGCCTATGAGATTCATTAGAATGAATGGGCCCATATGGTAAGGGTTAGGGTTAGGGTTAGAGTTCAGGACACACTTATGTTCTGGTGAATATTGGGGTTTGGTTTAGGGTTGGGTAAGATGTATTTTTAATATCACACTGAATGGTATACACTTGATGGTGAAAAATTTTGGATGTTTTTCCATTCTCCATTATAGCCTATGAGATTCATTAGAATGAATGGGCCCATATGGTAAGGGTTAGGGTTAGGGTTAGAGTTCAGGACACACTTACGTTCTGGTGAATATTGGGGTTTGGTTTAGGGTTGGGTAAGATGTATTTTTAATATCACACTGAATGGTACACTCTTGATGGGGAAAAATTTTGGATGTTTTTCCATTCTCCATTATAGCCTATGAGATTCATTAGAATGAATGGGCCCATATGGTAAGGGTTAGGGTTAGGGTTAGAGTTCAGGACACACTTATGTTTGGGTGAATATTGGGGTTGGGTTTAGGGTTGGATAAGATGTATTTTTAATATCACACTGAATGGTACACTCTTGATGGGGAAAAATTTTGGATGTTTTTCCATTCTCCATTATAGCCTATGAGATTCATTAGAATGAATGGGCCCATATGGTAAGGGTTAGGGTTAGGGTTAGAGTTCAGGACACACTTACGTTTGGGTGAATATTGGGGTTGGGTTTAGGGTTGGATAAGATGTATTTTTAATATCACACTGAATGGCACACTCTTGATGGGGAAAAATTTTGGATGTTTTTCCATTCTCCATTATAGCCTATGAGATTCATTAGAATGAATGGGCCCATATGGTCAGGGTTAGGGTTAGGGTTAGACTTCAGGACACACATATGTTTGGGTGAATATTGGGGTGCGGTTTAGGGTTGCATAACATGTATTTTTAATATCACACTGAATGGTACACTCTTGATGGGAAAAAATTTTAGAGGTTTTTCCATTCTCCATTATAGCCTATGAGATTCATTAGAATGAATGGGCCCATATGGTAAGGGTTAGGGTTAGGGTTAGACTTCAGGACACACATATGTTTGGGTGAATATTGGGGTGGGGTTTAGGGTTGGATAACATGTATTTTTAATATCACACTGAATGGTACACTCTTGATGGGAAAAAATTTTAGAGGTTTCTCCATTCTCCATTATAGCCTATGAGATTCATTAGAATGAATGGGCCCATATGGTAACAGTTAGGGTTAGGGTTAGAGTTCAGGACACACATATGTTTGGGTGAATATTGGGGTTGGGTTTAGGTTTGGATAAGATGTATTTTTAATATCACACTGAATGGTACACTATTGATGGGGAAAAATTTTGGATGTTTTTCCATTCTCCATTATAGCCTATGAGATTCATTAGAATGAATGGGCCCATGTGGTAAGGGTTAGGGTTAGGGTTAGACTTCAGGACACACATATGTTCGGTTTAAAATTGGGGTCTGGTTTAGGGTTGGGTAAGATGTATTTTTAATATCACACTGAATGGTATACACTTGATGGGGAAAAATTTTGGATGTTTTCCATTCTCCATTATAGCCTATGAGATTCATTAGAATGAATGGGCCCATATGGTAAGGGTTAGGGTTAGGGTTAGAGTTCAGGACACACTTATGTTCTGGTGAATATTGGGGTTTGGTTTAGGGTTGGGTAAGATGTATTTTTAATATCACACGGAATGGTATACACTTGATGGTGAAAAATTTCGGATGTTTTTCCATTCTCCATTATAGCCTATGAGATTCATTAGAATGAATGGGCCCATATGGTAAGGGTTAGGGTTAGGGTTAGAGTTCAGGACACACTTATGTTCTGGTGAATATTGAGGTTTGGTTTAGGGTTGGGTAAGATGTATTTTTAATATCACACTGAATGGTATACACTTGATGGGGAAAAATTTTGGATGTTTTCCATTCTCCATTATAGCCTATGAGATTCATTAGAATGAATGGGCCCATATGGTAAGGGTTAGGGTTAGGGTTAGAGTTCAGGACACACTTATGTTCTGGTGAATATTGGGGTTTGGTTTAGAGTTGGGTAAGATGTATTTTTAATATCACACTGAATGGTATACACTTGATGGTGAAAAATTTTGGATGTTTTTCCATTCTCCATTATAGCCTATGAGATTCATTAGAATGAATGGGCCCATATGGTAAGGGTTAGGGTTAGGGTTAGAGTTCAGGACACACTTATGTTTGGGTGAATATTGGGGTTGGGTTTAGGGTTGGATAAGATGTATTTTTAATATCACACTGAATGGTACACTCTTGATGGGGAAAAATTTTGGATGTTTTTCCATTCTCCATTATAGCCTATGAGATTCATTAGAATGAATGGGCCCATATGGTCAGGGTTAGGGTTAGGGTTAGACTTCAGGACACACATATGTTTGGGTGAATATTGGGGTGCGGTTTAGGGTTGCATAACATGTATTTTTAATATCACACTGAATGGTACACTCTTGATGGGAAAAATTTTTAGAGGTTTTTCCATTCTCCATTATAGCCTATGAGATTCATTAGAATGAATGGGCCCATATGGTAAGGGTTAGGGTTAGGGTTACAGTTCAGGACACACTTATGTTCTGGTGAATATTGGGGTTTGGTTTAGGGTTGGGTAAGATGTATTTTTAATATCACACTGAATGGTATACACTTGATGGGGAAAAATTTTGGATGTTTTTCCATTCTCCATTATAGCCTATGAGATTCATTAGAATGAATGGGCCCATATGGTAACGGTTAGGGTTAGGGTTAGAGTTCAGGACACACTTATGTTTGGGTGAATATTGGGGTTTGGTTTAGGGTTGGATAAGATGTATTTTTAATATCACACTGAATGGTACACTCTTGATGGGGAAAAATTTTGGATGTTTTTTCCATTCTCCATTATAGCCTATGAGATTCATTAGAATGAATGGGCCCATATGGTAAGGGTTAGGGTTAGGGTTAGAGTTCAGGACACACTTATGTTTGGGTGAATATTGGGGTTGGGTTTAGGGTTGGATAAGATGTATTTTTAATATCACACTGAATGGTACACTCTTGATGGGGAAAAATTTTGGATGTTTTTCCATTCTCCATTATAGCCTATGAGATTCATTAGAATGAATGGGCCCATATGGTAAGGGTTAGGGTTAGGGTTAGAGTTCAGGACACACTTACGTTTGGGTGAATATTGGGGTTGGGTTTAGGGTTGGATAAGATGTATTTTTAATATCACACTGAATGGCACACTCTTGATGGGGAAAAATTTTGGATGTTTTTCCATTCTCCATTATAGCCTATGAGATTCATTAGAATGAATGGGCCCATATGGTAAGGGTTAGGGTTAGGGTTAGACTTCAGGACACACATATGTTTGGGTGAATATTGGGGTGGGGTTTAGGGTTGGATAACATGTATTTTTAATATCACACTGAATGGTACACTCTTGATGGGAAAAAATTTTAGAGGTTTCTCCATTCTCCATTATAGCCTATGAGATTCATTAGAATGAATGGGCCCATATGGTAACAGTTAGGGTTAGGGTTAGAGTTCAGGACACACATATGTTTGGGTGAATATTGGGGTTGGGTTTAGGTTTGGATAAGATGTATTTTTAATATCACACTGAATGGTACACTATTGATGGGGAAAAATTTTGGATGTTTTTCCATTCTCCATTATAGCCTATGAGATTCATTAGAATGAATGGGCCCATATGGTAAGGGTTAGGGTTAGGGTTAGACTTCAGGACACACATATGTTCGGTTTAAAATTGGGGTCTGGTTTAGGGTTGGGTAAGATGTATTTTTAATATCACACTGAATGGTATACACTTGATGGGGAAAAATTTTGGATGTTTTCCATTCTCCATTATAGCCTATGAGATTCATTAGAATGAATGGGCCCATATGGTAAGGGTTAGGGTTAGGGTTAGAGTTCAGGACACACTTATGTTCTGGTGAATATTGGGGTTTGGTTTAGGGTTGGGTAAGATGTATTTTTAATATCACACGGAATGGTATACACTTGATGGTGAAAAATTTCGGATGTTTTTCCATTCTCCATTATAGCCTATGAGATTCATGAGAATGAATGGGCCCATATGGTAAGGGTTAGGGTTAGGGTTAGAGTTCAGGACACACTTATGTTCTGGTGAATATTGAGGTTTGGTTTAGGGTTGGGTAAGATGTATTTTTAATATCACACTGAATGGTATACACTTGATGGGGAAAAATTTTGGATGTTTTTCCATTCTCCATTATAGCCTATGAGATTCATTAGAATGAATGGGCCCATATGGTAAGGGTTAGGGTTAGGGTTAGAGTTCAGGACACACTTATGTTCTGGTGAATATTGGGGTTTGGTTTAGGGTTGGGTAAGATGTATTTTTAATATCACACTGAATGGTATACACTTGATGGGGAAAAGTTTTGGTTGTTTTTCCATTCTCCATTATAGCCTATGAGATTCATTAGAATGAATGGGCCCATATGGTAACCGTTAGGGTTAGGGTTAGAGTTCAGGACACACATATGTTCGGGTGAATATTGGGGTTGCGTTTAGGGTTGGATAAGATGTATTTTTAATATCACACTGAATGGTACACTCTTGATGGGGAAAAATTTTGGATGTTTTTCCATTCTCCATTATAGCCTATGAGATTCATTAGAATGAATGGGCCCATATGGTAAGGGTTAGGGTTAGAGTTCAGGACACACTTATGTTCTGGTGAATATTGAGGTTTGGTTTAGGGTTGGGTAAGATGTATTTTTAATATCACACTGAATGGTATACACTTGGTGGGGAAAAATTTTGGATGTTTTCCATTCTCCATTATAGCCTATGAGATTCATTAGAATGAATGGGCCCATATGGTAAGGGTTAGGGTTAGGGTTAGAGTTCAGGACACACTTATGTTCTGGTGAATATTGGGGTTTGGTTTAGGGTTGGGTAAGATGTATTTTTAATATCACACTGAATGGTATACACTTGATGGTGAAAATTTTTGGATGTTTTTCCATTCTCCATTATAGCCTATGAGATTCATTAGAATGAATGGGCCCATATGGTAAGGGTTAGGGTTAGGGTTAGAGTTCAGGACACACTTATGTTCTGGTGAATATTGAGGTTTGGTTTAGGGTTGGGTAAGATGTATTTTTAATATCACACTGAATGGTATACACTTGATGGGGAAAAATTTTGGATGTTTTTCCATTCTCCATTATAGCCTATGATATTCATTAGAATGAATGGGCCCATATGGTAAGGGTTAGGGTTAGGGTTAGAGTTCAGGACACACTTATGTTCTGGTGAATATTGGGGTTTGGTTTAGGGTTGGGTAAGATGTATTTTTAATATCACACTGAATGGTATACACTTGATGGGGAAAAATTTTGGTTGTTTTTCCATTCTCCATTATAGCCTATGAGATTCATTAGAATGAATGGGCCCATATGGTAACCGTTAGGGTTAGGGTTAGAGTTCAGGACACACATATGTTCGGGTGAATATTGGGGTTGCGTTTAGGGTTGGATAAGATGTATTTTTAATATCACACTGAATGGTACACTCTTGATGGGGAAAAATTTTGGATGTTTTTCCATTCTCCATTATATCCTATGAGATTCATTAGAATGAATGGGCCCATATGGTAAGGGTTAGGGTTAGGGTTAGAGTTCAGGACACACTTACGTTTGGGTGAATATTGGGGTTGGGTTTAGGGTTGGATAAGATGTATTTTTAATATCACACTGAATGGCACACTCTTGATGGGGAAAAATTTTGGATGTTTTTCCATTCTCCATTATAGCCTATGAGATTCATTAGAATGAATGGGCCCATATGGTAAGGGTTAGGGTTAGGGTTAGACTTCAGGACACACATATGTTTGGGTGAATATTGGGGTGCGGTTTAGGGTTGCATAACATGTATTTTTAATATCACACTGAATGGTACACTCTTGATGGGAAAAAATTTTAGAGGTTTTTCCATTCTCCATTATAGCCTATGAGATTCATTAGAATGAATGGGCCCATATGGTAAGGGTTAGGGTTAGGGTTAGAGTTCAGGACACACTTATGTTCTGGTGAATATTGGGGTTTGGTTTAGGGTTGGGTAAGATGTATTTTTAATATCACACTGAATGGTATACACTTGATGGGGAAAAATTTTGGATGTTTTTCCATTCTCCATTATAGCCTATGAGATTCATTAGAATGAATGGGCCCATATGGTAAGGGTTAGGGTTAGGGTTAGAGTTCAGGACACACATATGTTTGGGTGAATATTGGGGTTGCGTTTAGGGTTGGATAAGATGTATTTTTAATATCACACTGAATGGTACACTTTTGATGGGGAAAAATTTTGGATGTTTTTCCATTCTCCATTATAGCCTATGAGATTCATTAGAATGAATGGGCCCATATGGTAAGGGTTAGGGTTAGGGTTAGAGTTCAGGACACACTTATGTTTGGGTGAATATTGGGGTTGCGTTTAGGGTTGGATAAGATGTATTTTTAATATCACACTGAATGGTACACTCTTGATGGGGAAAAATTTTGGATGTTTTTTCCATTCTCCATTATACCCTATGAGATTCATTAGAATGAATGGGCCGATATGGTAAGGGTTAGGGTTAGGGTTAGAGTTCAGGACACACTTATTTTTGGGATAATATTGGGGTTTGGTTTAGGGTTGGATAAGATGTATTTTTAATATCACACTGAATGGTACACTCTTGATGGGGAAAAATTTTGGATGTTTTTCCATTCTCCATTATATCCTATGAGATTCATTAGAATGAATGGGCCCATATGGTAAGGGTTAGGGTTAGGGTTAGAGTTCAGGACACACTTACGTTTGGGTGAATATTGGGGTGCGGTTTAGGGTTGCATAACATGTATTTTTAATATCACACTGAATGGTACACTCTTGATGGGAAAAAATTTTAGAGGTTTTTCCATTCTCCATTATAGCCTATGAGATTCATTAGAATGAATGGGCCCATATGGTAAGGGTTAGGGTTAGGGTTAGAGTTCAGGACACACTTATGTTCTGGTGAATATTGGGGTTTGGTTTAGGGTTGGGTAAGATGTATTTTTAATATCACACTGAATGGTATACACTTGATGGGGAAAAATTTTGGATGTTTTTCCATTCTCCATTATAGCCTATGAGATTCATTAGAATGAATGGGCCCATATGGTAAGGGTTAGGGTTAGGGTTAGAGTTCAGGACACACATATGTTTGGGTGAATATTGGGGTTGCGTTTAGGGTTGGATAAGATGTATTTTTAATATCACACTGAATGGTACACTTTTGATGGGGAAAAATTTTGGATGTTTTTCCATTCTCCATTATAGCCTATGAGATTCATTAGAATGAATGGGCCCATATGGTAAGGGTTAGGGTTAGGGTTAGAGTTCAGGACACACTTATGTTCTGGTGAATATTGGGGTTGCGTTTAGGGTTGGATAAGATGTATTTTTAATATCACACTGAATGGTACACTCTTGATGGGGAAAAATTTTGGATGTTTTTTCCATTCTCCATTATACCCTATGAGATTCATTAGAATGAATGGGCCGATATGGTAAGGGTTAGGGTTAGGGTTAGAGTTCAGGACACACTTATTTTTGGGATAATATTGGGGTTTGGTTTAGGGTTGGATAAGATGTATTTTTAATATCACACTGAATGGTACACTCTTGATGGGGAAAAATTTTGGATGTTTTTCCATTCTCCATTATAGCCTATGATATTCATTAGAATGAATGGGCCCATATGGTAAGGGTTAGGGTTAGGGTTAGACTTCAGGACACACATATGTTTGGGTGAATATTGGGGTGGGGTTTAGGGTTGGATAACATGTATTTTTAATATCACACTGAATGGTACACTCTTGATGGGAAAATTTTTTAGAGGTTTTTCCATTCTCCATTATAGCCTATGAGATTCATTAGAATGAATGGGCCCATATGGTAACAGTTAGGGTTAGGGTTAGAGTTCAGGACACACATATGTTTGGGTGAATATTGGGGTTGGGTTTAGGTTTGGATAAGATGTATTTTTAATATCACACTGAATGGTACACTCTTGATGGGGAAAAATTTTGGATGTTTTTCCATTCTCCATTATAGCCTATGAGATTCATTAGAATGAATGGGCCCATATGGTAAGGGTTAGGGTTAGGGTTAGAGTTCAGGACACACTTATGTTCTGGTGAATATTGGGGTTTGGTTTAGGGTTGGGTAAGATGTATTTTTAATATCACACTGAATGGTATACACTTGATGGTGAAAAATTTTGGATGTTTTTCCATTCTCCATTATAGCCTATGAGATTCATTAGAATGAATGGGCCCATATGGTAAGGGTTAGGGTTAGGGTTAGAGTTCAGGACACACTTATGTTCTGGTGAATATTGAGGTTTGGTTTAGGGTTGGGTAAGATGTATTTTTAATATCACACTGAATGGTATACACTTGATGGGGAAAAATTTTGGATGTTTTCCATTCTCCATTATAGCCTATGAGATTCATTAGAATGAATGGGCCCATATGGTAAGGGTTAGGGTTAGGGTTAGAGTTCAGGACACACTTATGTTCTGGTGAATATTGGGGTTTGGTTTAGGGTTGGGTAAGATGTATTTTTAATATCACACTGAATGGTATACACTTGATGGTGAAAATTTTTGGATGTTTTTCCATTCTCCATTATAGCCTATGAGATTCATTAGAATGAATGGGCCCATATGGTAAGGGTTAGGGTTAGGGTTAGAGTTCAGGACACACTTATGTTTGGGTGAATATTGGGGTTGGGTTTAGGGTTGGATAAGATGTATTTTTAATATCACACTGAATGGTACACTCTTGATGGGGAAAAATTTTGGATGTTTTTCCATTCTCCATTATAGCCTATGAGATTCATTAGAATGAATGGGCCCATATGGTAAGGGTTAGGGTTAGGGTTAGAGTTCAGGACACACTTACGTTTGGGTGAATATTGGGGTTGGGTTTAGGGTTGGATAAGATGTATTTTTAATATCACACTGAATGGCACACTCTTGATGGGGAAAAATTTTGGATGTTTTTCCATTCTCCATTATAGCCTATGAGATTCATTAGAATGAATGGGCCCATATGGTCAGGGTTAGGGTTAGGGTTAGACTTCAGGACACACATATGTTTGGGTGAATATTGGGGTGCGGTTTAGGGTTGCATAACATGTATTTTTAATATCACACTGAATGGTACACTCTTGATGGGAAAAATTTTTAGAGGTTTTTCCATTCTCCATTATAGCCTATGAGATTCATTAGAATGAATGGGCCCATATGGTAAGGGTTAGGGTTAGGGTTACAGTTCAGGACACACTTATGTTCTGGTGAATATTGGGGTTTGGTTTAGGGTTGGGTAAGATGTATTTTTAATATCACACTGAATGGTATACACTTGATGGGGAAAAATTTTGGATGTTTTTCCATTCTCCATTATAGCCTATGAGATTCATTAGAATGAATGGGCCCATATGGTAACGGTTAGGGTTAGGGTTAGAGTTCAGGACACACTTATGTTTGGGTGAATATTGGGGTTTGGTTTAGGGTTGGATAAGATGTATTTTTAATATCACACTGAATGGTACACTCTTGATGGGGAAAAATTTTGGATGTTTTTTCCATTCTCCATTATAGCCTATGAGATTCATTAGAATGAATGGGCCCATATGGTAAGGGTTAGGGTTAGGGTTAGAGTTCAGGACACACTTATGTTTGGGTGAATATTGGGGTTGGGTTTAGGGTTGGATAAGATGTATTTTTAATATCACACTGAATGGTACACTCTTGATGGGGAAAAATTTTGGATGTTTTTCCATTCTCCATTATAGCCTATGAGATTCATTAGAATGAATGGGCCCATATGGTAAGGGTTAGGGTTAGGGTTAGAGTTCAGGACACACTTACGTTTGGGTGAATATTGGGGTTGGGTTTAGGGTTGGATAAGATGTATTTTTAATATCACACTGAATGGCACACTCTTGATGGGGAAAAATTTTGGATGTTTTTCCATTCTCCATTATAGCCTATGATATTCATTAGAATGAATGGGCCCATATGGTAAGGGTTAGGGTTAGGGTTAGACTTCAGGACACACATATGTTTGGGTGAATATTGGGGTGGGGTTTAGGGTTGGATAACATGTATTTTTAATATCACACTGAATGGTACACTCTTGATGGGAAAAAATTTTAGAGGTTTCTCCATTCTCCATTATAGCCTATGAGATTCATTAGAATGAATGGGCCCATATGGTAACAGTTAGGGTTAGGGTTAGAGTTCAGGACACACATATGTTTGGGTGAATATTGGGGTTGGGTTTAGGTTTGGATAAGATGTATTTTTAATATCACACTGAATGGTACACTATTGATGGGGAAAAATTTTGGATGTTTTTCCATTCTCCATTATAGCCTATGAGATTCATTAGAATGAATGGGCCCATATGGTAAGGGTTAGGGTTAGGGTTAGACTTCAGGACACACATATGTTCGGTTTAAAATTGGGGTCTGGTTTAGGGTTGGGTAAGATGTATTTTTAATATCACACTGAATGGTATACACTTGATGGGGAAAAATTTTGGATGTTTTCCATTCTCCATTATAGCCTATGAGATTCATTAGAATGAATGGGCCCATATGGTAAGGGTTAGGGTTAGGGTTAGAGTTCAGGACACACTTATGTTCTGGTGAATATTGGGGTTTGGTTTAGGGTTGGGTAAGATGTATTTTTAATATCACACGGAATGGTATACACTTGATGGTGAAAAATTTCGGATGTTTTTCCATTCTCCATTATAGCCTATGAGATTCATGAGAATGAATGGGCCCATATGGTAAGGGTTAGGGTTAGGGTTAGAGTTCAGGACACACTTATGTTCTGGTGAATATTGAGGTTTAGTTTAGGGTTGGGTAAGATGTATTTTTAATATCACACTGAATGGTATACACTTGATGGGGAAAAATTTTGGATGTTTTTCCATTCTCCATTATAGCCTATGAGATTCATTAGAATGAATGGGCCCATATGGTAAGGGTTAGGGTTAGGGTTAGAGTTCAGGACACACTTATGTTCTGGTGAATATTGGGGTTTGGTTTAGGGTTGGGTAAGATGTATTTTTAATATCACACTGAATGGTATACACTTGATGGGGAAAAGTTTTGGTTGTTTTTCCATTCTCCATTATAGCCTATGAGATTCATTAGAATGAATGGGCCCATATGGTAACCGTTAGGGTTAGGGTTAGAGTTCAGGACACACATATGTTCGGGTGAATATTGGGGTTGCGTTTAGGGTTGGATAAGATGTATTTTTAATATCACACTGAATGGTACACTCTTGATGGGGAAAAATTTTGGATGTTTTTCCATTCTCCATTATAGCCTATGAGATTCATTAGAATGAATGGGCCCATATGGTAAGGGTTAGGGTTAGAGTTCAGGACACACTTATGTTCTGGTGAATATTGAGGTTTGGTTTAGGGTTGGGTAAGATGTATTTTTAATATCACACTGAATGGTATACACTTGGTGGGGAAAAATTTTGGATGTTTTCCATTCTCCATTATAGCCTATGAGATTCATTAGAATGAATGGGCCCATATGGTAAGGGTTAGGGTTAGGGTTAGAGTTCAGGACACACTTATGTTCTGGTGAATATTGGGGTTTGGTTTAGGGTTGGGTAAGATGTATTTTTAATATCACACTGAATGGTATACACTTGATGGTGAAAATTTTTGGATGTTTTTCCATTCTCCATTATAGCCTATGAGATTCATTAGAATGAATGGGCCCATATGGTAAGGGTTAGGGTTAGGGTTAGAGTTCAGGACACACTTATGTTCTGGTGAATATTGAGGTTTGGTTTAGGGTTGGGTAAGATGTATTTTTAATATCACACTGAATGGTATACACTTGATGGGGAAAAATTTTGGATGTTTTTCCATTCTCCATTATAGCCTATGATATTCATTAGAATGAATGGGCCCATATGGTAAGGGTTAGGGTTAGGGTTAGAGTTCAGGACACACTTATGTTCTGGTGAATATTGGGGTTTGGTTTAGGGTTGGGTAAGATGTATTTTTAATATCACACTGAATGGTATACACTTGATGGGGAAAAATTTTGGTTGTTTTTCCATTCTCCATTATAGCCTATGAGATTCATTAGAATGAATGGGCCCATATGGTAACCGTTAGGGTTAGGGTTAGAGTTCAGGACACACATATGTTCGGGTGAATATTGGGGTTGCGTTTAGGGTTGGATAAGATGTATTTTAATATCACACTGAATGGTACACTCTTGATGGGGAAAAATTCTGGATGTTTTTCCATTCTCCATTATATCCTATGAGATTCATTAGAATGAATGGGCCCATATGGTAAGGGTTAGGGTTAGGGTTAGAGTTCAGGACACACTTACGTTTGGGTGAATATTGGGGTTGGGTTTAGGGTTGGATAAGATGTATTTTTAATATCACACTGAATGGCACACTCTTGATGGGGAAAAATTTTGGATGTTTTTCCATTCTCCATTATAGCCTATGAGATTCATTAGAATGAATGGGCCCATATGGTAAGGGTTAGGGTTAGGGTTAGACTTCAGGACACACATATGTTTGGGTGAATATTGGGGTGCGGTTTAGGGTTGCATAACATGTATTTTTAATATCACACTGAATGGTACACTCTTGATGGGAAAAAATTTTAGAGGTTTTTCCATTCTCCATTATAGCCTATGAGATTCATTAGAATGAATGGGCCCATATGGTAAGGGTTAGGGTTAGGGTTAGAGTTCAGGACACACTTATGTTCTGGTGAATATTGGGGTTTGGTTTAGGGTTGGGTAAGATGTATTTTTAATATCACACTGAATGGTATACACTTGATGGGGAAAAATTTTGGATGTTTTTCCATTCTCCATTATAGCCTATGAGATTCATTAGAATGAATGGGCCCATATGGTAAGGGTTAGGGTTAGGGTTAGAGTTCAGGACACACATATGTTTGGGTGAATATTGGGGTTGCGTTTAGGGTTGGATAAGATGTATTTTTAATATCACACTGAATGGTACACTTTTGATGGGGAAAAATTTTGGATGTTTTTCCATTCTCCATTATAGCCTATGAGATTCATTAGAATGAATGGGCCCATATGGTAAGGGTTAGGGTTAGGGTTAGAGTTCAGGACACACTTATGTTTGGGTGAATATTGGGGTTGCGTTTAGGGTTGGATAAGATGTATTTTTAATATCACGCTGAATGGTACACTCTTGATGGGGAAAAATTTTGGATGTTTTTTCCATTCTCCATTATACCCTATGAGATTCATTAGAATGAATGGGCCGATATGGTAAGGGTTAGGGTTAGGGTTAGAGTTCAGGACACACTTATTTTTGGGATAATATTGGGGTTTGGTTTAGGGTTGCATAAGATGTATTTTTAATATCACACTGAATGGTACACTCTTGATGGGGAAAAATTTTGGATGTTTTTCCATTCTCCATTATAGCCTATGAGATTCATTAGAATGAATGGGCCCATATGGTAAGGGTTAGGGTTAGGGTTAGAGTTCAGGACACACTTACGTTTGGGTGAATATTGGGGTGCGGTTTAGGGTTGCATAACATGTATTTTTAATATCACACTGAATGGTACACTCTTGATGGGAAAAATTTTTAGAGGTTTTTCCATTCTCCATTATAGCCTATGAGATTCATTAGAATGAATGGGCCCATATGGTAAGGGTTAGGGTTAGGGTTAGAGTTCAGGACACACTTATGTTCTGGTGAATATTGGGGTTTGGTTTAGGGTTGGGTAAGATGTATTTTTAATATCACACTGAATGGTATACACTTGATGGGGAAAAATTTTGGATGTTTTTCCATTCTCCATTATAGCCTATGAGATTCATTAGAATGAATGGGCCCATATGGTAAGGGTTAGGGTTAGGGTTAGAGTTCAGGACACACATATGTTTGGGTGAATATTGGGGTTGCGTTTAGGGTTGGATAAGATGTATTTTTAATATCACACTGAATGGTACACTTTTGATGGGGAAAAATTTTGGATGTTTTTCCATTCTCCATTATAGCCTATGAGATTCATTAGAATGAATGGGCCCATATGGTAAGGGTTAGGGTTAGGGTTAGAGTTCAGGACACACTTATGTTCTGGTGAATATTGGGGTTGCGTTTAGGGTTGGATAAGATGTATTTTTAATATCACACTGAATGGTACACTCTTGATGGGGAAAAATTTTGGATGTTTTTTCCATTCTCCATTATACCCTATGAGATTCATTAGAATGAATGGGCCGATATGGTAAGGGTTAGGGTTAGGGTTAGAGTTCAGGACACACTTATTTTTGGGATAATATTGGGGTTTGGTTTAGGGTTGGATAAGATGTATTTTTAATATCACACTGAATGGTACACTCTTGATGGGGAAAAATTTTGGATGTTTTTCCATTCTCCATTATATCCTATGAGATTCATTAGAATGAATGGGCCCATATGGTAAGGGTTAGGGTTAGGGTTAGAGTTCAGGACACACTTACGTTTGGGTGAATATTGGGGTTGGGTTTAGGGTTGGATAAGATGTATTTTTAATATCACACTGAATGGCACACTCTAGATGGGGAAAAATTTTGGATGTTTTTCCATTCTCCATTATAGCCTATGATATTCATTAGAATGAATGGGCCCATATGGTAAGGGTTAGGGTTAGGGTTAGACTTCAGGACACACATATGTTTGGGTGAATATTGGGGTGGGGTTTAGGGTTGGATAACATGTATTTTTAATATCACACTGAATGGTACACTCTTGATGGGAAAAATTTTTAGAGGTTTTTCCATTCTCCATTATAGCCTATGAGATTCATTAGAATGAATGGGCCCATATGGTAACAGTTAGGGTTAGGGTTAGAGTTCAGGACACACATATGTTTTGGTGAATATTGGGGTTGGGTTTAGGTTTGGATAAGATGTATTTTTAATATCACACTGAATGGTACACTATTGATGGGGAAAAATTTTGGATGTTTTTCCATTCTCCATTATAGCCTATGAGATTCATTAGAATGAATGGGCCCATATGGTAAGGGTTAGGGTTAGGGTTAGAGTTCAGGACACACTTATGTTCTGGTGAATATTGGGGTTTGGTTTAGGGTTGGGTAAGATGTATTTTTAATATCACACTGAATGGTATACACTTGATGGTGAAAAATTTTGGATGTTTTTCCATTCTCCATTATAGCCTATGAGATTCATTAGAATGAATGGGCCCATATGGTAAGGGTTAGGGTTAGGGTTACAGTTCAGGACACACTTATGTTCTGGTGAATATTGAGGTTTGGTTTAGGGTTGGGTAAGATGTATTTTTAATATCACACTGAATGGTATACACTTGATGGGGAAAAATTTTGGATGTTTTCCATTCTCCATTATAGCCTATGAGATTCATTAGAATGAATGGGCCCATATGGTAAGGGTTAGGGTTAGGGTTAGAGTTCAGGACACACTTATGTTCTGGTGAATATTGGGGTTTGGTTTAGGGTTGGGTAAGATGTATTTTTAATATCACACTGAATGGTATACACTTGATGGTGAAAATTTTTGGATGTTTTTCCATTCTCCATTATAGCCTATGAGATTCATTAGAATGAATGGGCCCATATGGTAAGGGTTAGGGTTAGGGTTAGAGTTCAGGACACACTTATGTTCTGGTGAATATTGAGGTTTGGTTTAGGGTTGGGTAAGATGTATTTTTAATATCACACTGAATGGTATGCACTTGATGGGGAAAAAATTTGGATGTTTTTCCATTCTCCATTATAGCCTATGAGATTCATTAGAATGAATGGGCCCATATGGTAAGGGTTAGGGTTAGGGTTAGAGTTCAGGACACACTTATGTTCTGGTGAATATTGGGGTTTGGTTTAGGGTTGGGTAAGATGTATTTTTAATATCACACTGAAGGGTATACACTTGATGGGGAAAAATTTTGGTTGTTTTTCCATTCTCCATTATAGCCTATGAGATTCATTAGAATGAATGGGCCCATATGGTAACCGTTAGGGTTAGGGTTAGAGTTCAGGACACACATATGTTTGGGTGAATATTGGGGTTGCGTTTAGGGTTGGATAAGATGTATTTTTAATATCACACTGAATAGTACACTCTTGATGGGGAAAAATTTTGGATGTTTTTCCATTCTCCATTATAGCCTATGAGATTCATTAGAATGAATGGGCCCATATGGTAAGCGTTAGGGTTAGGGTTAGAGTTCAGGACACACTTATGTTTGGGTGAATATTGGGGTTGGGTTTAGGGTTGGATAAGATGTATTTTTAATATCCCACTGAATGGTACACTCTTGATAGGGAAAAATTTTGGATGTTTTTCCATTCTCCATTATAGCCTATGAGATTTTTTAGAATGAATGGGCCCATATGGTAAGGGTTAGAGTTCAGGACACACTTATGTTTGGGTGAATATTGGGGTTGGGTTTAGGGTTGGATAAGATGTATTTTTAATATCACACTGAATGGTACACTCTTGATGGGGGAAAATTTTGGATGTTTTTCCATTCTCCATTATACCCTTTGAGATTCATTAGAATGAATGGGCCCATATGGTAAGGGTTAGGGTTAGGGTTAGAGTTCAGGACACACTTACGTTTGGGTGAATATTGGGGTTGGGTTTAGGGTTGGATAAGATGTATTTTTAATATCACACTGAATGGCACACTCTTGATGGGGAAAAATTTTGGATGTTTTTCCATTCTCCATTATAGCCTATGAGATTCATTAGAATGAATGGGCCCATATGGTAAGGGTTAGGGTTAGGGTTAGACTTCAGGACACACATATGTTTGGGTGAATATTGGGGTGCGGTTTAGGGTTGCATAACATGTATTTTTAATATCACACTGAATGGTACACTTTTGATGGGGAAAAATTTTGGATGTTTTTCCATTCTCCATTATAGCCTATGAGATTCATTAGAATGAATGGGCCCATATGGTAAGGGTTAGGGTTAGGGTTAGAGTTCAGGACACACTTATGTTTGGGTGAATATTGGGGTTGCGTTTAGGGTTGGATAAGATGTATTTTTAATATCACACTGAATGGTACACTCTTGATGGGGAAAAATTTTGGATGTTTTTTCCATTCTCCATTATACCCTATGAGATTCATTAGAATGAATGGGCCGATATGGTAAGGGTTAGGGTTAGGGTTAGAGTTCAGGACACACTTATTTTTGGGATAATATTGGGGTTTGGTTTAGGGTTGGATAAGATGTATTTTTAATATCACACTGAATGGTACACTCTTGATGGGGAAAAATTTTGGATGTTTTTCCATTCTCCATTATAGCCTATGAGATTCATTAGAATGAATGGGCCCATATGGTAAGGGTTAGGGTTAGGGTTAGAGTTCAGGACACACTTACGTTTGGGTGAATATTGGGGTTGGGTTTAGGGTTGGATAAGATGTATTTTTAATATCACACTGAATGGTACACTCTTGATGGGGAAAAATTTTGGATGTTTTTCCATTCTCCATTATACCCAATGAGATTCATTAGAATGAATGGGCCCATATGGTAAGGGTTAGGGTTAGGGTTAGAGTTCAGGACACACTTACGTTTGGGTGAATATTGGGGTTGGGTTTAGGGTTGGATAAGATGTATTTTTAATATCACACTGAATGGCACACTCTTGATGGGGAAAAATTTTGGATGTTTTTCCATTCTCCATTATAGCCTATGAGATTCATTAGAATGAATGGGCCCATATGGTAAGGGTTAGGGTTAGGGTTAGACTTCAGGACACACATATGTTTGGGTGAATATTGGGGTGCGGTTTAGGGTTGCATAACATGTATTTTTAATATCACACTGAATGGTACACTCTTGATGGGAAAAAATTTTAGAGGTTTTTCCATTCTCCATTATAGCCTATGAGATTCATTAGAATGAATGGGCCCATATGGTAAGGGTTAGGGTTAGGGTTAGAGTTCAGGACACACTTATGTTCTGGTGAATATTGGCGTTTGGTTTAGGGTTGGGTAAGATGTATTTTTAATATCACACTGAATGGTATACACTTGATGGGGAAAAATTTTGGATGTTTTTCCATTCTCCATTATAGCCTATGAGATTCATTAGAATGAATGGGCCCATATGGTAAGGGTTAGGGTTAGGGTTAGAGTTCAGGACACACATATGTTTGGGTGAATATTGGGGTTGGGTTTAGGGTTGGATAAGATGTATTTTTAATATCACACTGAATGGTACACTCTTGATGGGGAAAAATTTTGGATGTTTTTCCATTCTCCATTATAGCCTATGAGATTCATTAGAATGAATGGGCCCATATGGTAAGGGTCAGGGTTAGGGTTAGAGTTCAGGACACACTTACGTTTGGGTGAATATTGGGGTTGGGTTTAGGGTTGGATAAGATGTATTTTTAATATCACACTGAATGGCACACTCTTGATGGGGAAAAATTTTGGATGTTTTTCCATTCTCCATTATAGCCTATGAGATTCATTAGAATGAATGGGCCCATATGGTAAGGGTTAGGGTTAGGGTTAGACTTCAGGACACACATATGTTTGGGTGAATATTGGGGTGGGGTTTAGGGTTGGATAACATGTATTTTTAATATCACACTGAATGGTACACTCTTGATGGGAAAAAATTTTAGAGGTTTTTCCATTCTCCATTATAGCCTATGAGATTCATTAGAATGAATGGGCCCATATGGTAACAGTTAGGGTTAGGGTTAGAGTTCAGGACACACATATGTTTGGGTGAATATTGGGGTTGGGTTTAGGTTTGGATAAGATGTATTTTTAATATCACACTGAATGGTACACTATTGATGGGGAAAAATTTTGGATGTTTTTCCATTCTCCATTATAGCCTATGAGATTCATTAGAATGAATGGGCCCATATGGTAAGGGTTAGGGTTAGGGTTAGACTTCAGGACACACATATGTTTGGGTGAATATTGGGGTGCGGTTTAGGGTTGCATAACATGTATTTTTAATATCACACTGAATGGTACACTCTTGATGGGAAAAATTTTTAGAGGTTTTTCCATTCTCCATTATAGCCTATGAGATTCATTAGAATGAATGGGCCCATATGGTAAGGGTTAGGGTTAGGGTTAGAGTTCAGGACACACTTATGTTCTGGTGAATATTGGCGTTTGGTTTAGGGTTGGGTAAGATGTATTTTTAATATCACACTGAATGGTATACACTTGATGGGGAAAAATTTTGGATGTTTTTCCATTCTCCATTATAGCCTATGAGATTCATTAGAATGAATGGGCCCATATGGTAAGGGTTAGGGTTAGGGTTAGAGTTCAGGACACACATATGTTTGGGTGAGTATTGGGGTTGGGTTTAGGGTTGGATAAGATGTATTTTTAATATCACACTGAATGGTACACTCTTGATGGGGAAAAATTTTGGATGTTTTTCCATTCTCCATTATAGCCTATGAGATTCATTAGAATGAATGGGCCCATATGGTAAGGGTTAGGGTTAGGGTTAGAGTTCAGGACACACTTACATTTGGGTGAATATTGGTGTTGGGTTTAGGGTTGGATAAGATGTATTTTTAATATCACACTGAATGGCACACTCTTGATGGGGAAAAATTTTGGATGTTTTTCCATTCTCCATTATAGCCTATGAGATTCATTAGAATGAATGGGCCCATATGGTAAGGGTTAGGGTTAGGGTTAGACTTCAGGACACACATATGTTTGGGTGAATATTGGGGTGCGGTTTAGGGTTGCATAACATGTATTTTTAATATCACACTGAATGGTACACTCTTGATGGGAAAAAATTTTAGAGGTTTTTCCATTCTCCATTATAGCCTATGAGATTCATTAGAATGAATGGGCCCATATGGTAAGGGTTAGGGTTAGGGTTAGAGTTCAGGACACACTTATGTTCTGGTGAATATTGGCGTTTGGTTTAGGGTTGGGTAAGATGTATTTTTAATATCACACTGAATGGTATACACTTGATGGGGAAAAATTTTGGATGTTTTTCCATTCTCCATTATAGCCTATGAGATTCATTAGAATGAATGGGCCCATATGGTAAGGGTTAGGGTTAGGGTTAGAGTTCAGGACACACATATGTTTGGGTGAGTATTGGGGTTGGGTTTAGGGTTGGATAAGATGTATTTTTAATATCACACTGAATGGTACACTCTTGATGGGGAAAAATTTTGGATGTTTTTCCATTCTCCATTATAGCCTATGAGATTCATTAGAATGAATGGGCCCATATGGTAAGGGTTAGGGTTAGGGTTAGAGTTCAGGACACACTTACGTTTGGGTGAATATTGGGGTTGGGTTTAGGGTTGGATAAGATGTATTTTTAATATCACACTGAATGGCACACTCTTGATGGGGAAAAATTTTGGATGTTTTTCCATTCTCCATTATAGCCTATGATATTCATTAGAATGAATGGGCCCATATGGTAAGGGTTAGGGTTAGGGTTAGACTTCAGGACACACATATGTTTGGGTGAATATTGGGGTGGGGTTTAGGGTTGGATAACATGTATTTTTAATATCACACTGAATGGTACACTCTTGATGGGAAAAAATTTTAGAGGTTTTTCCATTCTCCATTATAGCCTATGAGATTCATTAGAATGAATGGGCCCATATGGTAACAGTTAGGGTTAGGGTTAGAGTTCAGGACACACATATGTTTGGGTGAATATTGGGGTTGGGTTTAGGTTTGGATAAGATGTATTTTTAATATCACACTGAATGGTACACTATTGATGGGGAAAAATTTTGGATGTTTTTCCATTCTCCATTATAGCCTATGAGATTCATTAGAATGAATGGGCCCATATGGTAAGGGTTAGGGTTAGGGTTAGACTTCAGGACACACATATGTTCGGTTTAAAATTGGGGTCTGGTTTAGGGTTGGGTAAGATGTATTTTTAATATCACACTGAATGGTATACACTTGATGGGGAAAAATTTTGGATGTTTTCCATTCTCCATTATAGCCTATGAGATTCATTAGAATGAATGGGCCCATATGGTAAGGGTTAGGGTTAGGGTTAGAGTTCAGGACACACTTATGTTCTGGTGAATATTGGGGTTTGGTTTAGGGTTGGGTAAGATGTATTTTTAATATCACACTGAATGGTATACACTTGATGGTGAAAAATTTTGGATGTTTTTCCATTCTCCATTATAGCCTATGAGATTCATTAGAATGAATGGGCCCATATGGTAAGGGTTAGGGTTAGGGTTAGAGTTCAGGACACACTTATGTTCTGGTGAATATTGAGGTTTGGTTTAGGGTTGGGTAAGATGTATTTTTAATATCACACTGAATGGTATACACTTGATGGGGAAAAATTTTGGATGTTTTCCATTCTCCATTATAGCCTATGAGATTCATTAGAATGAATGGGCCCATATGGTAAGGGTTAGGGTTAGGGTTAGAGTTCAGGACACACTTATGTTATGGTGAATATTGGGGTTTGGTTTAGGGTTGGGTAAGATGTATTTTTAATATCACACTGAATGGTATACACTTGATGGTGAAAATTTTTGGATGTTTTTCCATTCTCCATTATAGCCTATGAGATTCATTAGAATGAATGGGCCCATATGGTAAGGGTTAGGGTTAGGGTTAGAGTTCAGGACACACTTATGTTCTGGTGAATATTGGGGTTTGGTTTAGGGTTGGGTAAGATGTATTTTTAATATCACACTGAATGGTATACACTTGATGGGGAAAAATTTTGGTTGTTTATCCATTCTCCATTATAGCCTATGAGATTCATTAGAATGAATGGGCCCATATGGTAAGCGTTAGGGTTAGGGTTAGAGTTCAGGACACACATATGTTTGGGTGAATATTGGGGTTGCGTTTAGGGTTGGATAAGATGTATTTTTAATATCACACTAAATGGTACACTCTTGATGGGGAAAAATTTTGGATGTTTTTCCATTCTCCATTATAGCCTATGAGATTCATTAGAATGAATGGGCCCATATGGTAAGGGTTAGGGTTAGGGTTAGAGTTCAGGACACACTTATGTTTGGGTGAATATTGGGGTTGGGTTTAGGGTTGGATAAGATGTATTTTTAATATCACACTGAATGGTACACTCTTGATGGGGAAAAATTTTGGATGTTTTTCCATTCTCCATTATAGCCTATGAGATTTTTTAGAATGAATGGGCCCATATGGTAAGGGTTAGGGTTAGGGTTAGAGTTCAGGACACACTTATGTTTGGGTGAATATTGGGGTTGGGTTTAGGGTTGGATAAGATGTATTTTTAATATCACACTGAATGGTACACTCTTGATGGGGAAAAATTTTGGATGTTTTTCCATTCTCCATTATACCCTATGAGATTCATTAGAATGAATGGGCCCATATGGTAAGGGTTAGGGTTAGGGTTAGAGTTCAGGACACACTTACGTTTGGGTGAATATTGGGGTTGGGTTTAGGGTTGGATAAGATGTATTTTTAATATCACACTGAATGGCACACTCTTGATGGGGAAAAATTTTGGATGTTTTTCCATTCTCCATTATAGCCTATGAGATTCATTAGAATAAATGGGCCCATATGGTAAGGGTTAGGGTTAGGGTTAGAGTTCAGGACACACATATGTTTGGGTGAATATTGGGGTGCGGTTTAGGGTTGCATAACATGTATTTTTAATATCACACTGAATGGTACACTCTTGATGGGAAAAAATTTTAGAGGTTTTTCCATTCTCCATTATAGCCTATGAGATTCATTAGAATGAATGGGCCCATATGGTAAGGGTTAGGGTTAGGGTTAGAGTTCAGGACACACTTATGTTCTGGTGAATATTGGGGTTTGGTTTAGGGTTGGGTAAGATGTATTTTTAATATCACACTGAATGGTATACACTTGATGGGGAAAAATTTTGGATGTTTTTCCATTCTCCATTATAGCCTATGAGATTCATTAGAATGAATGGGCCCATATGGTAACGGTTAGGGTTAGGGTTAGAGTTCAGGACACACATATGTTTGGGTGAATATTGGGGTTGCGTTTAGGGTTGGATAAGATGTATTTTTAATATCACACTGAATGGTACACTTTTGATGGGGAAAAATTTTGGATGTTTTTCCATTCTCCATTATAGCCTATGAGATTCATTAGAATGAATGGGCCCATATGGTAAGGGTTAGGGTTAGGGTTAGAGTTCAGGACACACTTATGTTTGGGTGAATATTGGGGTTTGGTTTAGGGTTGGATAAGATGTATTTTTAATATCACACTGAATGGTACACTCTTGATGGGGAAAAATTTTGGATGTTTTTCCATTCTCCATTATAGCCTATGAGATTCATTAGAATGAATGGGCCCATATGGTAAGGGTTAGGGTTAGGGTTAGAGTTCAGGACACACTTATGTTTGGGTGAATACTCGTGTTGGGTTTAGGGTTGGATAAGATGTATTTTTAATATCACACTGAATGGTACACTCTTGATGGGGAAAAATTTTGGATGTTTTTCCATTCTCCATTATACCCTATGAGATTCATTAGAATGAATGGGCCCATATGGTAAGGGTTAGGGTTAGGGTTAGAGTTCAGGACACACTTACGTTTGGGTGAATATTGGGGTTGGGTTTAGGGTTGGATAAGATGTATTTTTAATATCACACTGAATGGCACACTCTTGATGGGGAAAAATTTTGGATGTTTTTCCATTCTCCATTATAGCCTATGATATTCATTAGAATGAGTGGGCCCATATGGTAAGGGTTAGGGTTAGGGTTAGACTTCAGGACACACATATGTTTGGGTGAATATTGGGGTGGGGTTTAGGGTTGGATAACATGTATTTTTAATATCACACTGAATGGTACACTCTTGATGGGAAAAAATTTTAGAGGTTTTTCCATTCTCCATTATAGCCTATGAGATTCATTAGAATGAATGGGCCCATATGGTAACAGTTAGGGTTAGGGTTAGAGTTCAGGACACACTTATGTTCTGGTGAATATTGGGGTTTGGTTTAGGGTTGGGTAAGATGTATTTTTAATATCACACTGAATGGTATACACTTGATGGGGAAAAATTTTGGATGTTTTTCCATTCTCCATTATAGCCTATGAGATTCATTAGAATGAATGGGCCGATATGGTAAGGGTTAGGGTTAGGGTTAGAGTTCAGGACACACTTATGTTCTGGTGAATATTGAGGTTTGGTTTAGGGTTGGGTAAGATGTATTTTTAATATCACACTGAATGGTATACACTTGATGGGGAAAAATTTTGGATGTTTTTCTATTCTCCATTATAGCCTATGAGATTCATTAGAATGAATGGGCCCATATGGTAAGGGTTAGGGTTAGGGTTAGAGTTCAGGACACACTTATGTTCTGGTGAATATTGGGGTTTGGTTTAGGGTTCGGTAAGATGTATTTTTAATATCACACTGAATGGTATACACTTGATGGTGAAAAATTTTGGATGTTTTTCCATTCTCCATTATAGCCTATGAGATTCATTAGAATGAATGGGCCCATATGGTAAGCGTTAGGGTTAGGGTTAGAGTTCAGGACACACTTATGTTCTGGTGAATATTGTGGTTTGGTTTAGGGTTGGGTAAGATGTATTTTTAATATCACACTGAATGGTATACACTTGATGGGGAAAATTTTTGGATGTTTTTCCATTCTCCATTATAGCCTATGAGATTCATTAGAATGAATGGGCCCATATGGTAAGGGTTAGGGTTAGGGTTAGAGTTCAGGACACACTTATGTTCTGGTGAATATTGGGGTTTAGTTTAGGGTTGTGTAAGATGTATTTTTAATATCACACTGAATGGTATACACTTGATGGGGAAAAATTTTGGATGTTTTTCCATTCTCCATTATAGCCTATGAGATTCATTAGAATGAATGGGCCCATATGGTAAGGGTTAGGGTTAGGGTTAGAGTTCAGGACACACATATGTTTGGGTGAATATTGGGGTTGCGTTTAGGGTTGGATAAGATGTATTTTAAATATCACACTGAATGGTATACTATTGATGGGGAAAAATTTTGGATGTTTTTCCATTCTCCATTATACCCTATGAGATTCATTAGAATGAATGGGCCCATATGGTAAGGGTTAGGGTTAGGGTTAGAGTTCAGGACACACTTATGTTTGGGTGAATATTGGGGTTGGGTTTAGGGTAGGATAAGATGTATTTTTAATATCACACTTAATGGTACACTCTTGATGGGGAAAAATTTTGGATGTTTTTCCATTCTCCATTATAGCCTATGAGATTCATTAGAATGAATGGGCCCATATGGTAAGGGTTAGGGTTAGGGTTAGAGTTCAGGACACACTTATGTTTGGGTGAATATTGGGGTTGGGTTTAAGGTTGGATAAGATGTATTTTTAATATCATACTGAATGGTACACTATTGATGGTGAAAAATTTTGGATGTTTTTCCATTCTCCATTATAGCCTATGAGATTCATTAGAATGAATGGGCCCATATGGTAAGGGTTAGGGTTAGGGTTAGAGTTCAGGACACACTTATGTTTGGGTGAATATTGGGGTTGGGTTTAGGGTTGGATAAGATGTATTTTTAATATCACACTGAATGGTACACTATTGATTGTGAAAAATTTTAGATGTTTTTCCATTCTCCATTATAGCCTATGAGATTTATTAGAATGAATGGGCCCATAAGGTAAGGGTTAGGGTTAGGGTTAGACTTCAGGACACACATATGTTTGGGTGAATATTGGGGTGCGGTTTAGGGTTGCATAACATGTATTTTTAATATCACACTGAATGGTACACTCTTGATGGGAAAAAAATTTAGAGGTTTTTCCATTCTCCATTATAGCCTATGAGATTCATTAGAATGAATGGGCCCATATGGTAAGGGTTAGGGTTAGGGTTAGAGTTCAGGACACACTTATGTTCTGGTGAATATTGGGGTTTGGTTTAGGGTTGGGTAAGATGTATTTTTAATATCACACTGAATGGTATACACTTGATGGGGAAAAATTTTGGATGTTTTTCCATTCTCCATTATAGCCTATGAGATTCATTAGAATGAATGGGCCCATATGGTAACGGTTAGGGTTAGGGTTAGAGTTCAGGACACACATATGTTTGGGTGAATATTGGGGTTGCGTTTAGGGTTGGATAAGATGTATTTTTAATATCACACTGAATGGTACACTCTTGATGGGGAAAAATTTTGGATGTTTTTCCATTCTCCATTATAGCCTATGAGATTCATTAGAATGAATGGGCCTATATGGTAAGGGTTAGGGTTAGGGTTAGAGTTCAGGACACACTTATGTTCTGGTGAATATTGGGGTTTAGTTTAGGGTTGGGTAAGATGTATTTTTAATATCACACTGAATGGTATACACTTGATGGGGAAAAATTTTGGATGTTTTTCCATTCTCCATTATAGCCTATGAGATTCATTAGAATGAATGGGCCCATATGATAAGGGTTAGGGTTAGGGTTAGAGTTCAGGACACACATATGTTTGGGTGAATATTGGGGTTGCGTTTAGGGTTGGATAAGATGTATTTTAAATATCACACTGAATGGTATACTATTGATGGGGAAAAATTTTGGATGTTTTTCCATTCTCCATTATACCCTATGAGATTCATTAGAATGAATGGGCCCATATGGTAAGGGTTAGGGTTAGGGTTAGAGTTCAGGACACACTTATGTTTGGGTGAATATTGGGGTTGGGTTTAGGGTAGGATAAGATGTATTTTTAATATCACACTTAATGGTACACTCTTGATGGGGAAAAATTTTGGATGTTTTTCCATTCTCCATTATAGCCTATGAGATTCATTAGAATGAATGGGCCCATATGGTAAGGGTTAGGGTTAGGGTTAGAGTTCAGGACACACTTATGTTCTGGTGAATATTGGGGTTGGGTTTAAGGTTGGATAAGATGTATTTTTAATATCACACTGAATGGTATACACTTGATGGGGAAAAATTTTGGATGTTTTTCCATTCTCCATTATAGCCTATGAGATTCATTAGAATGAATGGGCCCATATGGTAAGGGTTAGGGTTAGGGTTAGACTTCAGGACACACATATGTTCGGTTTAAAATTGGGGTCTGGTTTAGGGTTGGGTAAGATGTATTTTTAATATCACACTGAATGGTATACACTTGATGGGGAAAAATTTTGGATGTTTTCCATTCTCCATTATAGCCTATGAGATTCATTAGAATGAATGGGCCCATATGGTAAGGGTTAGGGTTAGGGTTAGAGTTCAGGACACACTTATGTTCTGGTGAATATTGGGGTTTGGTTTAGGGTTGGGTAAGATGTATTTTTAATATCACACTGAATGGTATACACTTGATGGGGAAAAAATTTGGATGTTTTTCCATTCTCCATTATAGCCTATGAGATTCATTAGAATGAATGGGCCCATATGGTAAGGGTTAGGGTTAGGGTTAGAGTTCAGGACACACTTATGTTCTGGTGAATATTGAGGTTTGGTTTAGGGTTGGGTAAGATGTATTTTTAATATCACACTGAATGGTATACACTTGATGGGGGAAAATTTTGGATGTTTTCCATTCTCCATTATAGCCTATGAGATTCATTAGAATGAATGGGCCCATATGGTAAGGGTTAAGGTTAGGGTTAGAGTTCAGGACACACTTATGTTCTGGTGAATATTGAGGTTTGGTTTAGGGTTGGGTAAGATGTATTTTTAATATCACACTGAATGGTATACACTTGATGGGGAAAAATTTTGGATGTTTTTCCATTCTCCATTATAGCCTATGAGATTCATTAGAATGAATGGGCCCATATGGTAAGGGTTAGGGTTAGGGTTAGAGTTCAGGACACACTTATGTTCTGGTGAATATTGGGGTTTGGTTTAGGGTTGGGTAAGATGTATTTTTAATATCACACTGAATGGTATACACTTGATGGGGAAAAATTTTGGTTGTTTATCCATTCTCCATTATAGCCTATGAGATTCATTAGAATGAATGGGCCCATATGGTAAGCGTTAGGGTTAGGGTTAGAGTTCAGGACACACATATGTTTGGGTGAATATTGGGGTTGCGTTTAGGGTTGGATAAGATGTATTTTTAATATCACACTAAATGGTACACTCTTGATGGGGAAAAATTTTGGATGTTTTTCCATTCTCCATTATAGCCTATGAGATTCATTAGAATGAATGGGCTCATATGGTAAGGGTTAGGGTTAGGGTTAGAGTTCAGGACACACTTATGTTTGGGTGAATATTGGGGTTGGGTTTAGGGTTGGATAAGATGTATTTTTAATATCACACTGAATGGTACACTCTTGATGGGGAAAAATTTTGGATGTTTTTCCATTCTCCATTATAGCCTATGAGATTTTTTAGAATGAATGGGCCCATATGGTAAGGGTTAGGGTTAGGGTTAGAGTTCAGGACACACTTATGTTTGGGTGAATATTGGGGTTGGGTTTAGGGTTGGATAAGATGTATTTTTAATATCACACTGAATGGTACACTCTTGATGGGGAAAAATTTTGGATGTTTTTCCATTCTCCATTATACCCAATGAGATTCATTAGAATGAATGGGCCCATATGGTAAGGGTTAGGGTTAGGGTTAGAGTTCAGGACACACTTACGTTTGGGTGAATATTGGGGTTGGGTTTAGGGTTGGATAAGATGTATTTTTAATATCACACTGAATGGCACACTCTTGATGGGGAAAAATTTTGGATGTTTTTCCATTCTCCATTATAGCCTATGAGATTCATTAGAATAAATGGGCCCATATGGTAAGGGTTAGGGTTAGGGTTAGACTTCAGGACACACATATGTTTGGGTGAATATTGGGGTGCGGTTTAGGGTTGCATAACATGTATTTTTAATATCACACTGAATGGTACACTCTTGATGGGGAAAAATTTTGGATGTTTTTCCATTCTCCATTATAGCCTATGAGATTCATTAGAATGAATGGGCCCATATGGTAAGGGTTAGGGTTAGGGTTAGAGTTCAGGACACACTTATGTTTGGGTGAATATTGGGGTTTGGTTTAGGGTTGGATAAGATGTATTTTTAATATCACACTGAATGGTACACTCTTGATGGGGAAAAATTTTGGATGTTTTTTCCATTCTCCATTATAGCCTATGAGATTCATTAGAATGAATGGGCCCATATGGTAAGGGTTAGGGTTAGGGTTAGAGTTCAGGACACACTTATGTTTGGGTGAATATTGGGGTTGGGTTTAGGGTTGGATAAGATGTATTTTTAATATCACACTGAATGGTACACTCTTGATGGGGAAAAATTTTGGATGTTTTTCCATTCTCCATTTTAGCCTATGAGATTCATTAGAATGAATGGGCCCATATGGTAAGGGTTAGGGTTAGGGTTAGAGTTCAGGACACACTTACGTTTGGGTGAATATTGGGGTTGGGTTTAGGGTTGGATAAGATGTATTTTTAATATCACACTGAATGGCACACTCTTGATGGGGAAAAATTTTGGATGTTTTTCCATTCTCCATTATAGCCTATGATATTCATTAGAATGAATGGGCCCATATGGTAAGGGTTAGGGTTAGGGTTAGACTTCAGGACACACATATGTTTGGGTGAATATTGGGGTGGGGTTTAGGGTTGGATAACATGTATTTTTAATATCACACTGAATGGTACACTCTTGATGGGAAAAAATTTTAGAGGTTTTTCCATTCTCCATTATAGCCTATGAGATTCATTAGAATGAATGGGCCCATATGGTAACAGTTAGGGTTAGGGTTAGAGTTCAGGACACACATATGTTTGGGTGAATATTGGGGTTGGGTTTAGGTTTGGATAAGATGTATTTTTAATATCACACTGAATGGTACAGTATTGATGGAGAAAAATTTTGGATGTTTTTCCATTCTCCATTCTCCATTATAGCATATGAGATTCATTAGAATGAATGGGCCCATATGGTAAGGGTTAGGGTTAGGGTTAGAGTTCAGGACACACTTATGTTCTGGTGAATATTGGGGTTTGGTTTAGGGTTGGGTAAGATGTATTTTTAATATCACACTGAATGGTATACACTTGATGGGGAAAAATTTTGGATGTTTTTCCATTCTCCATTATAGCCTATGAGATTCATTAGAATGAATGGGCCGATATGGTAAGGGTTAGGGTTAGGGTTAGAGTTCAGGACACACTTATGTTCTGGTGAATATTGAGGTTTGGTTTAGGGTTGGGTAAGATGTATTTTTAATATCACACTGAATGGTATACACTTGATGGGGAAAAATTTTGGATGTTTTTCTATTCTCCATTATAGCCTATGAGATTCATTAGAATGAATGGGCCCATATGGTAAGGGTTAGGGTTAGGGTTAGAGTTCAGGACACACTTATGTTCTGGTGAATATTGGGGTTTGGTTTAGGGTTCGGTAAGATGTATTTTTAATATCACACTGAATGGTATACACTTGATGGGGAAAAATTTTGGATGTTTTTCCATTCTCCATTATAGCCTATGAGATTCATTAGAATGAATGGGCCCATATGGTAAGGGTTAGGGTTAGGGTTAGAGTTCAGGACACACTTATGTTTGGGTGAATATTGGGGTTGGGTTTAAGGTTGGATAAGATGTATTTTTAATATCATACTGAATGGTACACTATTGATGGTGAAAAATTTTGGATGTTTTTCCATTCTCCATTATAGCCTATGAGATTCATTAGAATGAATGGGCCCATATGGTAACGGTTAGGGTTAGGGTTAGAGTTCAGGACACACTTATGTTTGGGTGAATATTGGGGTTGGGTTTAGGGTTGGATAAGATGTATTTTTAATATCACACTGAATGGTACACTATTGATGGTGAAAAATTTTAGATGTTTTTCCATTCTCCATTATAGCCTATCAGATTTATTAGAATGAATGGGCCCATATGGTAAGGGTTAGGGTTAGGGTTAGACTTCAGGACACACATATGTTTGGGTGAATATTGGGGTGCGGTTTAGGGTTGCATAACATGTATTTTTAATATCACACTGAATGGTACACTCTTGATGGGAAAAAAATTTAGAGGTTTTTCCATTCTCCATTATAGCCTATGAGATTCATTAGAATGAATGGGCCCATATGGTATGGGTTAGGGTTAGGGTTAGAGTTCAGGACACACTTATGTTCTGGTGAATATTGGGGTTTGGTTTAGGGTTGGGTAAGATGTATTTTTAATATCACACTGAATGGTATACACTTGATGGGGAAAAATTTTGGATGTTTTTCCATTCTCCATTATAGCCTATGAGATTCATTAGAATGAATGGGCCCATATGGTAACGGTTAGGGTTAGGGTTAGAGTTCAGGACACACATATGTTTGGGTGAATATTGGGGTTGCGTTTAGGGTTGGATAAGATGTATTTTTAATATCACACTGAATGGTACACTCTTGATGGGGAAAAATTTTGGATGTTTTTCCATTCTCCATTATAGCCTATGAGATTCATTAGAATGAATGGGCCTATATGGTAAGGGTTAGGGTTAGGGTTAGAGTTCAGGACACACTTATGTTCTGGTGAATATTGGGGTTTAGTTTAGGGTTGGGTAAGATGTATTTTTAATATCACACTGAATGGTATACACTTGATGGGGAAAAATTTTGGATGTTTTTCCATTCTCCATTATAGCCTATGAGATTCATTAGAATGAATGGGCCCATATGATAAGGGTTAGGGTTAGGGTTAGAGTTCAGGACACACATATGTTTGGGTGAATATTGGGGTTGCGTTTAGGGTTGGATAAGAAGTATTTTAAATATCACACTGAATGGTATACTATTGATGGGGAAAAATTTTGGATGTTTTTCCATTCTCCATTATACCCTATGAGATTCATTAGAATGAATGGGCCCATATGGTAAGGGTTAGGGTTAGGGTTAGAGTTCAGGACACACTTATGTTTGGGTGAATATTGGGGTTGGGTTTAGGGTAGGATAAGATGTATTTTTAATATCACACTTAATGGTACACTCTTGATGGGGAAAAATTTTGGATGTTTTTCCATTCTCCATTATAGCCTATGAGATTCATTAGAATGAATGGGCCCATATGGTAAGGGTTAGGGTTAGGGTTAGAGTTCAGGACACACTTATGTTTGGGTGAATATTGGGGTTGGGTTTAAGGTTGGATAAGATGTATTTTTAATATCACACTGAATGGTACACTATTGATGGAGAAAAATTTTGGATGTTTTTCCATTCTCCATTATAGCCTATGAGATTCATTAGAATGAATGGGCCCATATGGTAACGGTTAGGGTTAGGGTTAGAGTTCAGGACACACTTATGTTTGGGTGAATATTGGGGTTGGGTTTAGGGTTCGATAAGATGTATTTTTAATATCACACTGAATGGTACACTATTGATGGTGAAAAATTTTAGATGTTTTTCCATTCTCCATTATAGCCTATGAGATTTATTAGAATGAATGGGCCCATATGGTAAGGGTTAGGGTTAGGGTTAGACTTCAGGACACACATATGTTTGGGTGAATATTGGGGTGAGGTTTAGGGTTGCATAACATGTATTTTTAATATCACACTGAATGGTACACTCTTGATGGGAAAAATTTTTAGAGGTTTTTCCATTCTCCATTATAGCCTATGAGATTCATTAGAATGAATGGGCCCATATGGTAAGGGTTAGGGTTAGGGTTAGAGTTCAGGACACACTTATGTTCTGGTGAATATTGGGGTTTGGTTTAGGGTTGGGTAAGATGTATTTTTAATATCACACTGAATGGTATACACTTGATGGGGAAAAATTTTGGATGTTTTTCCATTCTCCATTATAGCCTATGAGATTCATTAGAATGAATGGGCCCATATGGTAACGGTTAGGGTTAGGGTTAGAGTTCAGGACACACATATGTTTGGGTGAATATTGGGGTTGCGTTTAGGGTTGGATAAGATGTATTTTTAATATCACACTGAATGGTACACTCTTGATGGGGAAAAATTTTGGATGTTTTTCCATTCTCCATTATAGCCTATGAGATTCATTAGAATGAATGGGCCCATATGGTAAGGGTTAGGGTTAGGGTTAGAGTTCAGGACACACTTACGTTTGGGTGAATATTGGGGTTGGGTTTAGGGTTGGATAAGATGTATTTTTAATATCACACTGAATGGTACACTATTGATGGGGAAAAATTTTGGATGTTTTTCCATTCTCCATTATAGCCTATGAGATTCATTAAAATGAATGGGCCCATATGGTAAGGGTTAGGGTTAGGGTTAGACTTCAGGACACACATATGTTCGGTTTAAAATTGGGGTCTGGTTTAGGGTTGGGTAAGATGTATTTTTAATATCACACTGAATGGTACAGTATTGATGGAGAAAAATTTTGGATGTTTTTCCATTCTCCATTATAGCATATGAGATTCATTAGAATGAATGGGCCCATATGGTAAGGGTTAGGGTTAGGGTTAGAGTTCAGGACACACTTATGTTCTGGTGAATATTGGGGTTTGGTTTAGGGTTGGGTAAGATGTATTTTTAATATCACACTGAATGGTATACACTTGATGGTGAAAAATTTTGGATGTTTTTCCATTCTCCATTATAGCCTATGAGATTCATTAGAATGAATGGGCCCATATGGTAAGGGTTAGGGTTAGAGTTCAGGACACACTTATGTTCTGGTGAATATTGAGGTTTGGTTTAGGGTTGGGTAAGATGTATTTTTAATATCACACTGAATGGTATACACTTGATGGGGAAAAATTTTGGATGTTTTTCCATTCTCCATTATAGCCTATGAGATTCATTAGAATGAATGGGCCCATATGGTAAGGGTTAGGGTTAGGGTTAGAGTTAAGGACACACTTATGTTCTGGTGAAAGTTGGGGTTTGATTTAGGGTTGGGTAAGATGTATTTTTAATATCACACTGAATGGTATACACTGGATGGTGAAAAATTTTGGATGTTTTTCCATTCTCCATTATAGCCTATGAGATTCATTAGAATGAATGGGCCCATAAGGTAAGGGTTAGGGTTAGGGTTAGAGTTCAGGACACACTTATGTTCTGGTGAATATTGGGGTTTAGTTTAGGGTTGGGTAAGATGTATTTTTAATATCACACTGAATGGTATACACTTGATGGGGAAAAATGTTGGATGTTTTTCCATTCTCCATTATAGCCTATGAGATTCATTAGAATGAATGGGCCCATATGGTAAGGGTTAGGGTTAGGGTTAGAGTTCAGGACACACTTATGTTTGGGTGAATATTGGGGTTGGGTTTAGGGTTGGATAAGATGTATTTTTAATATCACACTGAATGGTACACTCTTGATGGGGAAAAATTTTGGATGTTTTTCCATTCTCCATTATAGCCTATGAGATTCATTAGAATGAATGGGCCCATATGGTAAGGGTTAGGGTTAGGGTTAGAGTTCAGGACACACTTATGTTTGGGTGAATATTGGGGTTGGGTTTAGGGTTGGATAAGATGTATTTTTAATATCACACTGAATGGTACACTATTGATGGTGAAAAATTTTAGACGTTTTTCCATTCTCCATGATAGCCTATGAGATTCATTAGAATGAATGGGCCCATATGGTAAGGGTTAGGGTTAGGGTTAGAGTTCAGGACACACTTATGTTCTGGTGAATATTGGGGTTTGGTTTAGGGTTGGGTAAGATGTATTTTTAATATCACACTGAATGGTATACACTTGATGGGGAAAAATTTTGGATGTTTTTCCATTCTCCATTATAGCCTATGAGATTCATTAGAATGAATGGGCCCATATGGTAAGGGTTAGGGTTAGGGATAGAGTTCAGGACACACTTATGTTTAGGTGAATATTGGGGTTGGGTTTAGGGTTGGATAAGATGTATTTTTAATATCACACTGAATGGTACAATCCTGATGGGGAAAAATTTTGGATGTTCTTCCATTCTCCATTATAGCCTATGAGATTCATTAGAATGAATGTGCCCATATGGTAAGGGTTAGGGTTAGAGTTCAGGACACACTTATGTTTGGGTGAATATTGGGGTTGGGTTTAGGGTTGGATAAGATGTATTTTTAATATCACACTGATTGGTACACTCTTGATGGGGAAAAATTTTGGATGTTTTTCCATTCTCCATTATAGCCTATGAGATTCATTAGAATGAATGGGCCCATATGGTAAGGGTTAGGGTTAGGGTTAGAGTTCAGGACACACTTATGTTCTGGTGAATATTGAGGTTTGGTTTAGGGTTGGGTAAGATGTATTTTTAATATCACACTGAATGGTATACACTTGATGGGGAAAAATTTTGGATGTTTTTCCATTCTCCATTATAGCCTATGAGATTCATTAGAATGAATGGGCCCATATGGTAAGGGTTAGGGTTAGGGTTAGAGTTAAGGACACACTTATGTTCTGGTGAAAGTTGGGGTTTGATTTAGGGTTGGGTAAGATGTATTTTTAATATCACACTGAATGGTATACACTGGATGGTGAAAAATTTTGGATGTTTTTCCATTCTCCATTATAGCCTATGAGATTCATTAGAATGAATGGGCCCATATGGTAAGGGTTAGGGTTAGGGTTAGATTCAGGACACACTTATGTTCTGGTGAAAGTTGGGGTTTGATTTAGGGTTGGGTAAGATGTATTTTTAATATCACACTGAATGGTACACTCTTGATGGGGAAAAATTTTGGATGTTTTTCCATTCTCCATTATAGCCTATGAGATTCATTAGAATGAATGGGCCCATATGGTAAGGGTTAGGGTTAGAGTTCAGGACACACTTATGTTTGGGTGAATATTGGGGTTGGGTTTAGGGTTGGATAAGATGTATTTTTAATATCACACTGAATGGTACACTATTGATGGTGAAAAATTTTAGATGTTTTTCCATTCTCCATGATAGCCTATGAGATTCATTAGAATGAATGGGCCCATATGGTAAGGGTTAGGGTTAGGGTTAGAGTTCAGGACACACTTATGTTCTGGTGAATATTGGGGTTTGGTTTAGGGTTGGGTAAGATGTATTTTTAATATCACACTGAATGGTATACACTTGATGGGGAAAAATTTTGGATGTTTTTCCATTCTCCATTATAGCCTATGAGATTCATTAGAATGAATGGGCCCATATGGTAAGGGTTAGGGTTAGGGTTAGAGTTCAGGACACACTTATGTTTGGGTGAATATTGGGGTTGGGTTTAGGGTTGGATAAGATGTATTTTTAATATCACACTGAATGGTACACTCCTGATGGGGAAAAATTTTGGATGTTCTTCCATTCTCCATTATAGCCTATGAGATTCATTAGAATCAATGTGCCCATATGGTAAGGGTTAGGGTTAGAGTTCAGGACACACTTATGTTTGGGTGAATATTGGGGTTGGGTTTAGGGTTGGATAAGATGTATTTTTAATATCACACTGATTGGTACACTCTTGATGGGGAAAAATTTTGGATGTTTTTCCATTCTCCATTATAGCCTATGAGATTCATTAGAATGAATGGGCCCATATGGTAAGGGTTAGGGTTAGGGTTAGAGTTCAGGACACACTTATGTTCTGGTGAATATTGAGGTTTGGTTTAGGGTTGGGTAAGATGTATTTTTAATATCACACTGAATGGTATACACTTGATGGGGAAAAATTTTGGATGTTTTTCCATTCTCCATTATAGCCTATGAGATTCATTAGAATGAATGGGCCCATATGGTAAGGGTTAGGGTTAGGGTTAGAGTTCAGGACACACTTATGTTTGGGTGAATATTGGGGTTGGGTTTAGGGTTGGATAAGATGTATTTTTAATATCACACTGAATGGTACACTCCTGATGGGGAAAAATTTTGGATGTTCTTCCATTCTCCATTATAGCCTATGAGATTCATTAGAATCAATGTGCCCATATGGTAAGGGTTAGGGTTAGAGTTCAGGACACACTTATGTTTGGGTGAATATTGGGGTTGGGTTTAGGGTTGGATAAGATGTATTTTTAATATCACACTGATTGGTACACTCTTGATGGGGAAAAATTTTGGATGTTTTTCCATTCTCCATTATAGCCTATGAGATTCATTAGAATGAATGGGCCCATATGGTAAGGGTTAGGGTTAGGGTTAGAGTTCAGGACACACTTATGTTCTGGTGAATATTGAGGTTTGGTTTAGGGTTGGGTAAGATGTATTTTTAATATCACACTGAATGGTATACACTTGATGGGGAAAAATTTTGGATGTTTTTCCATTCTCCATTATAGCCTATGAGATTCATTAGAATGAATGGGCCCATATGGTAAGGGTTAGGGTTAGGGTTAGAGTTAAGGACACACTTATGTTCTGGTGAAAGTTGGGGTTTGATTTAGGGTTGGGTAAGATGTATTTTTAATATCACACTGAATGGTATACACTGGATGGTGAAAAATTTTGGATGTTTTTCCATTCTCCATTATAGCCTATGAGATTCATTAGAATGAATGGGCCCATATGGTAAGGGTTAGGGTTAGGGTTAGAGTTCAGGACACACTTATGTTCTGGTGAAAGTTGGGGTTTGATTTAGGGTTGGGTAAGATGTGTTTTTAATATCACACTGAATGGTACACTCTTGATGGGGAAAAATTTTGGATGTTTTTCCATTCTCCATTATAGCCTATGAGATTCATTAGAATGAATGGGCCCATATGGTAAGGGTTAGGGTTAGAGTTCAGGACACACTTATGTTTGGGTGAATATTGGGGTTGGGTTTAGGGTTGGATAAGATGTATTTTTAATATCACACTGAATGGTACACTATTGATGGTGAAAAATTTTAGACGTTTTTCCATTCTCCATGATAGCCTATGATATTCATTAGAATGAGTGGGCCCATATGGTAAGGGTTAGGGTTAGGGTTAGACTTCAGGACACACATATGTTTGGGTGAATATTGGGGTGGGGTTTAGGGTTGGATAACATGTATTTTTAATATCACACTGAATGGTACACTCTTGATGGGAAAAAATTTTAGAGGTTTTTCCATTCTCCATTATAGCCTATGAGATTCATTAGAATGAATGGGCCCATATGGTAACAGTTAGGGTTAGGGTTAGAGTTCAGGACACACATATGTTTGGGTGAATATTGGGGTTGGGTTTAGGTTTGGATAAGATGTATTTTTAATATCACACTGAATGGTACAGTATTGATGGAGAAAAATTTTGGATGTTTTTCCATTCTCCATTCTCCATTATAACATATGAGATTCATTAGAATGAATGGGCCCATATGGTAAGGGTTAGGGTTAGGGTTAGAGTTCAGGACACACTTATGTTCTGGTGAATATTGGGGTTTGGTTTAGGGTTGGGTAAGATGTATTTTTAATATCACACTGAATGGTATACACTTGATGGGGAAAAATTTTGGATGTTTTTCCATTCTCCATTATAGCCTATGAGATTCATTAGAATGAATGGGCCGATATGGTAAGGGTTAGGGTTAGGGTTAGAGTTCAGGACACACTTATGTTCTGGTGAATATTGAGGTTTGGTTTAGGGTTGGGTAAGATGTATTTTTAATATCACACTGAATGGTATACACTTGATGGGGAAAAATTTTGGATGTTTTTCTATTCTCCATTATAGCCTATGAGATTCATTAGAATGAATGGGCCCATATGGTAAGGGTTAGGGTTAGGGTTAGAGTTCAGGACACACTTATGTTCTGGTGAATATTGGGGTTTGGTTTAGGGTTCGGTAAGATGTATTTTTAATATCACACTGAATGGTATACACTTGATGGTGAAAAATTTTGGATGTTTTTCCATTCTCCATTATAGCCTATGAGATTCATTAGAATGAATGGGCCCATATGGTAAGCGTTAGGGTTAGGGTTAGAGTTCAGGACACACTTATGTTCTGGTGAATATTGTGGTTTGGTTTAGGGTTGGGTAAGATGTATTTTTAATATCACACTGAATGGTATACACTTGATGGGGAAAATTTTTGGATGTTTTTCCATTCTCCATTATAGCCTATGAGATTCATTAGAATGAATGGGCCCATATGGTAAGGGTTAGGGTTAGGGTTAGAGTTCAGGACACACTTATGTTCTGGTGAATATTGGGGTTTAGTTTAGGGTTGTGTAAGATGTATTTTTAATATCACACTGAATGGTATACACTTGATGGGGAAAAATTTTGGATGTTTTTCCATTCTCCATTATAGCCTATGAGATTCATTAGAATGAATGGGCCCATATGGTAAGGGTTAGGGTTAGGGTTAGAGTTCAGGACACACTTATGTTTGGGTGAATATTGGGGTTGGGTTTAGGGTAGGATAAGATGTATTTTTAATATCACACTTAATGGTACACTCTTGATGGGGAAAAATTTTGGATGTTTTTCCATTCTCCATTATAGCCTATGAGATTCATTAGAATGAATGGGCCCATATGGTAAGGGTTAGGGTTAGGGTTAGAGTTCAGGACACACTTATGTTTGGGTGAATATTGGGGTTGGGTTTAAGGTTGGATAAGATGTATTTTTAATATCATACTGAATGGTACACTATTGATGGTGAAAAATTTTGGATGTTTTTCCATTCTCCATTATAGCCTATGAGATTCATTAGAATGAATGGGCCCATATGGTAAGGGTTAGGGTTAGGGTTAGAGTTCAGGACACACTTATGTTTGGGTGAATATTGGGGTTGGGTTTAGGGTTGGATAAGATGTATTTTTAATATCACACTGAATGGTACACTATTGATTGTGAAAAATTTTAGATGTTTTTCCATTCTCCATTATAGCCTATGAGATTTATTAGAATGAATGGGCCCATAAGGTAAGGGTTAGGGTTAGGGTTAGACTTCAGGACACACATATGTTTGGGTGAATATTGGGGTGCGGTTTAGGGTTGCATAACATGTATTTTTAATATCACACTGAATGGTACACTCTTGATGGGAAAAAAATTTAGAGGTTTTTCCATTCTCCATTATAGCCTATGAGATTCATTAGAATGAATGGGCCCATATGGTAAGGGTTAGGGTTAGGGTTAGAGTTCAGGACACACTTATGTTCTGGTGAATATTGGGGTTTGGTTTAGGGTTGGGTAAGATGTATTTTTAATATCACACTGAATGGTATACACTTGATGGGGAAAAATTTTGGATGTTTTTCCATTCTCCATTATAGCCTATGAGATTCATTAGAATGAATGGGCCCATATGGTAACGGTTAGGGTTAGGGTTAGAGTTCAGGACACACATATGTTTGGGTGAATATTGGGGTTGCGTTTAGGGTTGGATAAGATGTATTTTTAATATCACACTGAATGGTACACTCTTGATGGGGAAAAATTTTGGATGTTTTTCCATTCTCCATTATAGCCTATGAGATTCATTAGAATGAATGGGCCTATATGGTAAGGGTTAGGGTTAGAGTTCAGGACACACTTATGTTCTGGTGAATATTGGGGTTTAGTTTAGGGTTGGGTAAGATGTATTTTTAATATCACACTGAATGGTATACACTTGATGGGGAAAAATTTTGGATGTTTTTCCATTCTCCATTATAGCCTATGAGATTCATTAGAATGAATGGGCCCATATGATAAGGGTTAGGGTTAGGGTTAGAGTTCAGGACACACATATGTTTGGGTGAATATTGGGGTTGCGTTTAGGGTTGGATAAGATGTATTTTAAATATCACACTGAATGGTATACTATTGATGGGGAAAAATTTTGGATGTTTTTCCATTCTCCATTATACCCTATGAGATTCATTAGAATGAATGGGCCCATATGGTAAGGGTTAGGGTTAGGGTTAGAGTTCAGGACACACTTATGTTTGGGTGAATATTGGGGTTGGGTTTAAGGTTGGATAAGATGTATTTTTAATATCACACTGAATGGTATACACTTGATGGGGAAAAATTTTGGATGTTTTTCCATTCTCCATTATAGCCTATGAGATTCATTAGAATGAATGGGCCCATATGGTAAGGGTTAGGGTTAGAGTTCAGGACACACTTATGTTTGGGTGAATATTGGGGTTGGGTTTAGGGTTGGATAAGATGTATTTTTAATATCACACTGAATGGTACACTCTTGATGGGGAAAAATTTTGGATGTTTTTCCATTCTCCATTTTAGCCTATGAGATTCATTAGAATGAATGGGCCCATATGGTAAGGGTTAGGGTTAGGGTTAGAGTTCAGGACACACTTACGTTTGGGTGAATATTGGGGTTGGGTTTAGGGTTGGATAAGATGTATTTTTAATATCACACTGAATGGCACACTCTTGATGGGGAAAAATTTTGGATGTTTTTCCATTCTCCATTATAGCCTATGATATTCATTAGAATGAATGGGCCCATATGGTAAGGGTTAGGGTTAGGGTTAGACTTCAGGACACACATATGTTTGGGTGAATATTGGGGTGGGGTTTAGGGTTGGATAACATGTATTTTTAATATCACACTGAATGGTACACTCTTGATGGGAAAAAATTTTAGAGGTTTTTCCATTCTCCATTATAGCCTATGAGATTCATTAGAATGAATGGGCCCATATGGTAACAGTTAGGGTTAGGGTTAGAGTTCAGGACACACATATGTTTGGGTGAATATTGGGGTTGGGTTTAGGTTTGGATAAGATGTATTTTTAATATCACACTGAATGGTACAGTATTGATGGAGAAAAATTTTGGATGTTTTTCCATTCTCCATTCTCCATTATAGCATATGAGATTCATTAGAATGAATGGGCCCATATGGTAAGGGTTAGGGTTAGGGTTAGAGTTCAGGACACACTTATGTTCTGGTGAATATTGGGGTTTGGTTTAGGGTTGGGTAAGATGTATTTTTAATATCACACTGAATGGTATACACTTGATGGGGAAAAATTTTGGATGTTTTTCCATTCTCCATTATAGCCTATGAGATTCATTAGAATGAATGGGCCGATATGGTAAGGGTTAGGGTTAGGGTTAGAGTTCAGGACACACTTATGTTCTGGTGAATATTGAGGTTTGGTTTAGGGTTGGGTAAGATGTATTTTTAATATCACACTGAATGGTATACACTTGATGGGGAAAAATTTTGGATGTTTTTCTATTCTCCATTATAGCCTATGAGATTCATTAGAATGAATGGGCCCATATGGTAAGGGTTAGGGTTAGGGTTAGAGTTCAGGACACACTTATGTTCTGGTGAATATTGGGGTTTGGTTTAGGGTTCGGTAAGATGTATTTTTAATATCACACTGAATGGTATACACTTGATGGTGAAAAATTTTGGATGTTTTTCCATTCTCCATTATAGCCTATGAGATTCATTAGAATGAATGGGCCCATATGGTAAGGGTTAGGGTTAGGGTTAGAGTTCAGGACACACTTATGTTCTGGTGAATATTGTGGTTTGGTTTAGGGTTGGGTAAGATGTATTTTTAATATCACACTGAATGGTATACACTTGATGGGGAAAATTTTTGGATGTTTTTCCATTCTCCATTATAGCCTATGAGATTCATTAGAATGAAGGGGCCATATGGTAAGGGTTAGGGTTAGGGTTAGAGTTCAGGACACACTTATGTTCTGGTGAATATTGGGGTTTAGTTTAGGGTTGTGTAAGATGTATTTTTAATATCACACTGAATGGTATACACTTGATGGGGAAAAATTTTGGATGTTTTTCCATTCTCCATTATAGCCTATGAGATTCATTAGAATGAATGGGCCCATATGGTAAGGGTTAGGGTTAGGGTTAGAGTTCAGGACACACATATGTTTGGGTGAATATTGGGGTTGCGTTTAGGGTTGGATAAGATGTATTTTAAATATCACACTGAATGGTATACTATTGATGGGGAAAAATTTTGGATGTTTTTCCATTCTCCATTATACCCTATGAGATTCATTAGAATGAATGGGCCCATATGGTAAGGGTTAGGGTTAGGGTTAGAGTTCAGGACACACTTATGTTTGGGTGAATATTGGGGTTGGGTTTAGGGTAGGATAAGATGTATTTTTAATATCACACTTAATGGTACACTCTTGATGGGGAAAAATTTTGGATGTTTTTCCATTCTCCATTATAGCCTATGAGATTCATTAGAATGAATGGGCCCATATGGTAAGGGTTAGGGTTAGGGTTAGAGTTCAGGACACACTTATGTTTGGGTGAATATTGGGGTTGGGTTTAAGGTTGGATAAGATGTATTTTTAATATCATACTGAATGGTACACTATTGATGGTGAAAAATTTTGGATGTTTTTCCATTCTCCATTATAGCCTATGAGATTCATTAGAATGAATGGGCCCATATGGTAACGGTTAGGGTTAGGGTTAGAGTTCAGGACACACTTATGTTTGGGTGAATATTGGGGTTGGGTTTAGGGTTGGATAAGATGTATTTTTAATATCACACTGAATGGTACACTATTGATGGTGAAAAATATTAGATGTTTTTCCATTCTCCATTATAGCCTATCAGATTTATTAGAATGAATGGGCCCATATGGTAAGGGTTAGGGTTAGGGTTAGACTTCAGGACACACATATGTTTGGGTGAATATTGGGGTGCGGTTTAGGGTTGCATAACATGTATTTTTAATATCACACTGAATGGTACACTCTTGATGGGAAAAAAATTTAGAGGTTTTTCCATTCTCCATTATAGCCTATGAGATTCATTAGAATGAATGGGCCCATATGGTATGGGTTAGGGTTAGGGTTAGAGTTCAGGACACACTTATGTTCTGGTGAATATTGGGGTTTGGTTTAGGGTTGGGTAAGATGTATTTTTAATATCACACTGAATGGTATACACTTGATGGGGAAAAATTTTGGATGTTTTTCCGTTCTCCATTATAGCCTATGAGATTCATTAGAATGAATGGGCCCATATGGTAACGGTTAGTGTTAGGGTTAGAGTTCAGGACACTCATATGTTTGGGTGAATATTGGGGTTGCGTTTAGGGTTGGATAAGATGTATTTTTAATATCACACTGAATGGTACACTCTTGATGGGGAAAAATTTTGGATTTTTTCCATTCTCCATTATAGCCTATGAGATTCATTAGAATGAATGGGCCTATATGGTAAGGGTTAGGGTTAGGGTTAGAGTTCAGGACACACTTATGTTCTGGTGAATATTGGGGTTTAGTTTAGGGTTGGGTAAGATGTATTTTTAATATCACACTGAATGGTATACACTTGATGGGGAAAAATTTTGGATGTTTTTCCATTCTCCATTATAGCCTATGAGATTCATTAGAATGAATGGGCCCATATGATAAGGGTTAGGGTTAGGGTTAGAGTTCAGGACACACATATGTTTGGGTGAATATTGGGGTTGCGTTTAGGGTTGGATAAGAAGTATTTTAAATATCACACTGAATGGTATACTATTGATGGGGAAAAATTTTGGATGTTTTTCCATTCTCCATTATACCCTATGAGATTCATTAGAATGAATGGGCCCATATGGTAAGGGTTAGGGTTAGGGTTAGAGTTCAGGACACACTTATGTTTGGGTGAATATTGGGGTTGGGTTTAGGGTAGGATAAGATGTATTTTTAATATCACACTTAATGGTACACTCTTGATGGGGAAAAATTTTGGATGTTTTTCCATTCTCCATTATAGCCTATGAGATTCATTAGAATGAATGGGCCCATATGGTAAGGGTTAGGGTTAGGGTTAGAGTTCAGGACACACTTATGTTTGGGTGAATATTGGGGTTGGGTTTAAGGTTGGATAAGATGTATTTTTAATATCACACTGAATGGTACACTATTGATGGTGAAAAATTTTGGATGTTTTTCCATTCTCCATTATAGCCTATGAGATTCATTAGAATGAATGGGCCCATATGGTAACGGTTAGGGTTAGGGTTAGAGTTCAGGACACACTTATGTTTGGGTGAATATTGGGGTTGGGTTTAGGGTTGGATAAGATGTATTTTTAATATCACACTGAATGGTACACTATTGATGGTGAAAAATTTTAGATGTTTTTCCATTCTCCATTATAGCCTATGAGATTTATTAGAATGAATGGGCCCATATGGTAAGGGTTAGGGTTAGGGTTAGACTTCAGGACACACATATGTTTGGGTGAATATTGGGGTGAGGTTTAGGGTTGCATAACATGTATTTTTAATATCACACTGAATGGTACACTCTTGATGGGAAAAATTTTTAGAGGTTTTTCCATTCTCCATTATAGCCTATGAGATTCATTAGAATGAATGGGCCCATATGGTAAGGGTTAGGGTTAGGGTTAGAGTTCAGGACACACTTATGTTCTGGTGAATATTGGGGTTTGGTTTAGGGTTGGGTAAGATGTATTTTTAATATCACACTGAATGGTATACACTTGATGGGGAAAAATTTTGGATGTTTTTCCATTCTCCATTATAGCCTATGAGATTCATTAGAATGAATGGGCCCATATGGTAACGGTTAGGGTTAGGGTTAGAGTTCAGGACACACATATGTTTGGGTGAATATTGGGGTTGCGTTTAGGGTTGGATAAGATGTATTTTTAATATCACACTGAATGGTACACTCTTGATGGGGAAAAATTTTGGATGTTTTTCCATTCTCCATTATAGCCTATGAGATTCATTAGAATGAATGGGCCCATATGGTAAGGGTTAGGGTTAGGGTTAGAGTTCAGGACACACTTACGTTTGGGTGAATATTGGGGTTGGGTTTAGGGTTGGATAAGATGTATTTTTAATATCACACTGAATGGTACACTATTGATGGGGAAAAATTTTGGATGTTTTTCCATTCTCCATTATAGCCTATGAGATTCATTAAAATGAATGGGCCCATATGGTAAGGGTTAGGGTTAGGGTTAGACTTCAGGACACACATATGTTCGGTTTAAAATTGGGGTCTGGTTTAGGGTTGGGTAAGATGTATTTTTAATATCACACTGAATGGTACAGTATTGATGGAGAAAAATTTTGGATGTTTTTCCATTCTCCATTATAGCATATGAGATTCATTAGAATGAATGGGCCCATATGGTAAGGGTTAGGGTTAGGGTTAGAGTTCAGGACACACTTATGTTCTGGTGAATATTGGGGTTTGGTTTAGGGTTGGGTAAGATGTATTTTTAATATCACACTGAATGGTATACACTTGATGGTGAAAAATTTTGGATGTTTTTCCATTCTCCATTATAGCCTATGAGATTCATTAGAATGAATGGGCCCATATGGTAAGGGTTAGGGTTAGAGTTCAGGACACACTTATGTTCTGGTGAATATTGAGGTTTGGTTTAGGGTTGGGTAAGATGTATTTTTAATATCACACTGAATGGTATACACTTGATGGGGAAAAATTTTGGATGTTTTTCCATTCTCCATTATAGCCTATGAGATTCATTAGAATGAATGGGCCCATATGGTAAGGGTTAGGGTTAGGGTTAGAGTTAAGGACACACTTATGTTCTGGTGAAAGTTGGGGTTTGATTTAGGGTTGGGTAAGATGTATTTTTAATATCACACTGAATGGTATACACTGGATGGTGAAAAATTTTGGATGTTTTTCCATTCTCCATTATAGCCTATGAGATTCATTAGAATGAATGGGTCCATAAGGTAAGGGTTAGGGTTAGGGTTAGAGTTCAGGACACACTTATGTTCTGGTGAATATTGGGGTTTAGTTTAGGGTTGGGTAAGATGTATTTTTAATATCACACTGAATGGTATACACTTGATGGGGAAAAATTTTGGATGTTTTTCCATTCTCCATTATAGCCTATGAGATTCATTAGAATGAATGGGCCCATATGGTAAGGGTTAGGGTTAGGGTTAGAGTTCAGGACACACTTATGTTTGGGTGAATATTGGGGTTGGGTTTAGGGTTGGATAAGATGTATTTTTAATATCACACTGAATGGTACACTCTTGATGGGGAAAAATTTTGGATGTTTTTCCATTCTCCATTATAGCCTATGAGATTCATTAGAATGAATGGGCCCATATGGTAAGGGTTAGGGTTAGGGTTAGAGTTCAGGACACACTTATGTTTGGGTGAATATTGGGGTTGGGTTTAGGGTTGGGTAAGATGTATTTTTAATATCACACTGAATGGTACACTATTGATGGTGAAAAATTTTAGACGTTTTTCCATTCTCCATGATAGCCTATGAGATTCATTAGAATGAATGGGCCCATATGGTAAGGGTTAGGGTTAGAGTTCAGGACACACTTATGTTCTGGTGAATATTGGGGTTTGGTTTAGGGTTGGGTAAGATGTATTTTTAATATCACACTGAATGGTATACACTTGATGGGGAAAAATTTTGGATGTTTTTCCATTCTCCATTATAGCCTATGAGATTCATTAGAATGAATGGGCCCATATGGTAAGGGTTAGGGTTAGGGTTAGAGTTCAGGACACACTTATGTTTAGGTGAATATTGGGGTTGGGTTTAGGGTTGGATAAGATGTATTTTTAATATCACACTGAATGGTACAATCCTGATGGGGAAAAATTTTGGATGTTCTTCCATTCTCCATTATAGCCTATGAGATTCATTAGAATGAATGTGCCCATATGGTAAGGGTTAGGGTTAGAGTTCAGGACACACTTATCTTTGGGTGAATATTGGGGTTGGGTTTAGGTTTGGATAAGATGTATTTTTAATATCACACTGATTGGTACACTCTTGATGGGGAAAAATTTTGGATGTTTTTCCATTCTCCATTATAGCCTATGAGATTCATTAGAATGAATGGGCCCATATGGTAAGGGTTAGGGTTAGGGTTAGAGTTCAGGACACACTTATGTTCTGGTGAATATTGAGGTTTGGTTTAGGGTTGGGTAAGATGTATTTTAAATATCACACTGAATGGTATACACTTGATGGGGAAAAATTTTGGATGTTTTTCCATTCTCCATTATAGCCTATGAGATTCATTAGAATGAATGGGCCCATATGGTAAGGGTTAGGGTTAGGGTTAGAGTTAAGGACACACTTATGTTCTGGTGAAAGTTGGGGTTTGATTTAGGGTTGGGTAAGATGTATTTTTAATATCACACTGAATGGTATACACTGGATGGTGAAAAATTTTGGATGTTTTTCCATTCTCCATTATAGCCTATGAGATTCATTAGAATGAATGGGCCCATATGGTAAGGGTTAGGGTTAGGGTTAGAGTTCAGGACACACTTATGTTCTGGTGAAAGTTGGGGTTTGATTTAGGGTTGGGTAAGATGTATTTTTAATATCACACTGAATGGTACACTCTTGATGGGGAAAAATTTTGGATGTTTTTCCATTCTCCATTATAGCCTATGAGATTCATTAGAATGAATGGGCCCATATGGTAAGGGTTAGGGTTAGAGTTCAGGACACACTTATGTTTGGGTGAATATTGGGGTTGGGTTTAGGGTTGGATAAGATGTATTTTTAATATCACACTGAATGGTACACTATTGATGGTGAAAAATTTTAGACGTTTTTCCATTCTCCATGATAGCCTATGAGATTCATTAGAATGAATGGGCCCATATGGTAAGGGTTAGGGTTAGGGTTAGAGTTCAGGACACACTTATGTTTGGGTGAATATTGGGGTTGGGTTTAGGGTTGGATAAGATGTATTTTTAATATCACACTGAATGGTACACTCCTGATGGGGAAAAATTTTGGATGTTCTTCCATTCTCCATTATAGCCTATGAGATTCATTAGAATCAATGTGCCCATATGGTAAGGGTTAGGGTTAGAGTTCAGGACACACTTATGTTTGGGTGAATATTGGGGTTGGGTTTAGGGTTGGATAAGATGTATTTTTAATATCACACTGATTGGTACACTCTTGATGGGGAAAAATTTTGGATGTTTTTCCATTCTCCATTATAGCCTATGAGATTCATTAGAATGAATGGGCCCATATGGTATGGGTTAGGGTTAGGGTTAGAGTTCAGGACACACTTATGTTCTGGTGAATATTGAGGTTTGGTTTAGGGTTGGGTAAGATGTATTTTTAATATCACACTGAATGGTATACACTTGATGGGGAAAAATTTTGGATGTTTTTCCATTCTCCATTATAGCCTATGAGATTCATTAGAATGAATGGGCCGATATGGTAAGGGTTAGGGTTAGGGTTAGAGTTCAGGACACACTTATGTTCTGGTGAATATTGGGGTTTAGTTTAGGGTTCGGTAAGATGTATTTTTAATATCACACTGAATGGTATACACTTGATGGGGAAAAATTTTGGATGTTTTTCCATTCTCCATTATAGCCTATGAGATTCATTAGAATGAATGGGCCCATATGGTCACGGTTAGGGTTAGGGTTACAGTTCAGGACACACATATGTTTGGGTGAATATTGGGGTTGCGTTTAGGGTTGGATAAGATGTATTTTAAATACCACACTGAATGGTACACTATTGATGGGGAAAAATTTTGGATGTTTTTCCATTCTCCATTATAGCCTATGAGATTCATTAGAATGAATGGGCCCATATGGTAAGGGTTAGGTTTAGGGTTAGAGTTCAGGACACACTTATGTTTGGGTGAATATTGGGGTTGGGTTTAGGGTTGGATAAGATGTATTTTTAATATCACACTGAATGGTACACTCTTGTTGGGGAAAAATTTTGGATGTTTTTCCATTCTCCATTATAGCCTATGAGATTCATTAGAATGAATGGGCCCATATGGTAAGGGTTAGGGTTAGGGTTAGAGTTCAGGACACACTTATGTTTGGGTGAATATTGGGGTTGGGTTTAGGGTTGGATAAGATGTATTTTTAATATCACACTGAATGTTACACTATTGATGGTGAAAAATTTTGGATGTTTTTCCATTCTCCATTATAGCCTATGAGATTCATTAGAATGAATGGGCCCATATGGTAAGGGTTAGGGTTAGGGTTAGAGTTCAGGACACACTTATGTTTGGGTGAATATTGGGGTTGGGTTTAGGGTTGGATAAGATGTATTTTTAATATCACACTGAATGGTACACTATTGATGGTGAAAAATTTTACATGTTTTTCCATTCTCCATTATAGCCTATGAGATTCGTTAGAATGAATGGGCCCATATGGTAAGGGTTAGGGTTAGGGTTAGAGTTCAGGACATACTTATGTTCTGGTGAATATTGGGGTTTGGTTTAGGGTTGGGTAAGATGTATTTTTAATATCACACTGAATGGTATACACTTGATGGGGAAAAATTTTGGATGTTTTTCCATTCTCCATTATAGCCTATGAGATTCATTAGAATGAATGGGCCTATGTGGTAAGGGTTAGGGTTAGGGTTAGAGTTCAGGACACACTTATGTTTGGGTGAATATTGGGGTTGGGTTTAGGGTTGGATAAGATGTATTTTTAATATCACACTGAATGGTACACTCTTGATGGGGAAAAATTTTGGATGTTCTTCCATTCTCCATTATAGCCTATGAGATTCATTAGAATGAATGGGCCCATATGGTAAGGGTTAGGGTTAGGGTTAGAGTTCAGGACACACTTATGTTTGGGTGAATATTGGGGTTGGGTTTAGGGTTGGATAAGATGTATTTTTAATATCACACTGAATGGTACACTCTTGATGGGGAAAAATTTTGGATGTTTTTCCATTCTCCATTATAGCCTATGAGATTCATTAGAATGAATGGGCCCATATGGTAAGGGTTAGGGTTAGGGTTAGAGTTCAGGACACACTTATGTTTGGGTGAATATTGGGGTTGGGTTTAGGGTTGGATAAGATGTATTTTTAATATCACACTGAATGGTACACTATTGATGGTGAAAAATTTTAGACGTTTTTCCATTCTCCATGATAGCCTATGAGATTCATTAGAATGAATGGGCCCATATGGTAAGGGTTAGGGTTAGGGTTAGAGTTCAGGACACACTTATGTTCTGGTGAATATTGGGGTTTGGTTTAGGGTTGGGTAAGATGTATTTTTAATATCACACTGAATGGTATACACTTGATGGGGAAAAATTTTGGATGTTTTTCCATTCTCCATTATAGCCTATGAGATTCATTAGAATGAATGGGCCCATATGGTAAGGGTTAGGGTTAGGGTTAGAGTTCAGGACACACTTATGTTTAGGTGAATATTGGGGTTGGGTTTAGGGTTGGATAAGATGTATTTTTAATATCACACTGAATGGTACAATCCTGATGGGGAAAAATTTTGGATGTTCTTCCATTCTCCATTATAGCCTATGAGATTCATTAGAATGAATGTGCCCATATGGTAAGGGTTAGGGTTAGAGTTCAGGACACACTTATGTTTGGGTGAATATTGGGGTTGGGTTTAGGGTTGGATAAGATGTATTTTTAATATCACACTGATTGGTACACTCTTGATGGGGAAAAATTTTGGATGTTTTTCCATTCTCCATTATAGCCTATGAGATTCATTAGAATGAATGGGCCCATATGGTAAGGGTTAGGGTTAGGGTTAGAGTTCAGGACACACTTATGTTCTGGTGAATATTGAGGTTTGGTTTAGGGTTGGGTAAGATGTATTTTTAATATCACACTGAATGGTATACACTTGATGGGGAAAAATTTTGGATGTTTTTCCATTCTCCATTATAGCCTATGAGATTCATTAGAATGAATGGGCCCATATGGTAAGGGTTAGGGTTAGGGTTAGAGTTAAGGACACACTTATGTTCTGGTGAAAGTTGGGGTTTGATTTAGGGTTGGGTAAGATGTATTTTTAATATCACACTGAATGGTATACACTGGATGGTGAAAAATTTTGGATGTTTTTCCATTCTCCATTATAGCCTATGAGATTCATTAGAATGAATGGGCCCATATGGTAAGGGTTAGGGTTAGGGTTAGAGTTCAGGACACACTTATGTTCTGGTGAAAGTTGGGGTTTGATTTAGGGTTGGGTAAGATGTATTTTTAATATCACACTGAATGGTACACTCTTGATGGGGAAAAATTTTGGATGTTTTTCCATTCTCCATTATAGCCTATGAGATTCATTAGAATGAATGGGCCCATATGGTAAGGGTTAGGGTTAGAGTTCAGGACACACTTATGTTTGGGTGAATATTGGGGTTGGGTTTAGGGTTGGATAAGATGTATTTTTAATATCACACTGAATGGTACACTATTGATGGGGAAAAATTTTAGACGTTTTTCCATTCTCCATGATAGCCTATGAGATTCATTAGAATGAATGGGCCCATATGGTAAGGGTTAGGGTTAGGATTAGAGTTCAGAACACACTTATGTTCTGGTGAATATTGGGGTTTGGTTTAGGGTTGGGTAAGATGTATTTTTAATATCACACTGAATGGTATACACTTGATGGGGAAAAATTTTGGATGTTTTTCCATTCTCCATTATAGCCTATGAGATTCATTAGAATGAATGGGCCCATATGGTAAGGGTTAGGGTTAGGGTTAGAGTTCAGGACACACTTATGTTTGGGTGAATATTGGGGTTGGGTTTAGGGTTGGATAAGATGTATTTTTAATATCACACTGAATGGTACACTCCTGATGGGGAAAAATTTTGGATGTTCTTCCATTCTCCATTATAGCCTATGAGATTCATTAGAATCAATGTGCCCATATGGTAAGGGTTAGGGTTAGAGTTCAGGACACACTTATGTTTGGGTGAATATTGGGGTTGGGTTTAGGGTTGGATAAGATGTATTTTTAATATCACACTGATTGGTACACTCTTGATGGGGAAAAATTTTGGATGTTTTTCCATTCTCCATTATAGCCTATGAGATTCATTAGAATGAATGGGCCCATATGGTATGGGTTAGGGTTAGGGTTAGAGTTCAGGACACACTTATGTTCTGGTGAATATTGAGGTTTGGTTTAGGGTTGGGTAAGATGTATTTTTAATATCACACTGAATGGTATACACTTGATGGGGAAAAATTTTGGATGTTTTTCCATTCTCCATTATAGCCTATGAGATTCATTAGAATGAATGGGCCGATATGGTAAGGGTTAGGGTTAGGGTTAGAGTTCAGGACACACTTATGTTCTGGTGAATATTGGGGTTTAGTTTAGGGTTCGGTAAGATGTATTTTTAATATCACACTGAATGGTATACACTTGATGGGGAAAAATTTTGGATGTTTTTCCATTCTCCAATATAGCCTATGAGATTCATTAGAATGAATGGGCCCATATGGTCACGGTTAGGGTTAGGGTTACAGTTCAGGACACACATATGTTTGGGTGAATATTGGGGTTGCGTTTAGGGTTGGATAAGATGTATTTTAAATACCACACTGAATGGTACACTATTGATGGGGAAAAATTTTGGATGTTTTTCCATTCTCCATTATAGCCTATGAGATTCATTAGAATGAATGGGCCCATATGGTAAGGGTTAGGTTTAGGGTTAGAGTTCAGGACACACTTATGTTTGGGTGAATATTGGGGTTGGGTTTAGGGTTGGATAAGATGTATTTTTAATATCACACTGAATGGTACACTCTTGTTGGGGAAAAATTTTGGATGTTTTTCCATTCTCCATTATAGCCTATGAGATTCATTAGAATGAATGGGCCCATATGGTAAGGGTTAGGGTTAGGGTTAGAGTTCAGGACACACTTATGTTTGGGTGAATATTGGGGTTGGGTTTAGGGTTGGATAAGATGTATTTTTAATATCACACTGAATGTTACACTATTGATGGTGAAAAATTTTGGATGTTTTTCCATTCTCCATTATAGCCTATGAGATTCATTAGAATGAATGGGCCCATATGGTAAGGGTTAGGGTTAGGGTTAGAGTTCAGGACACACTTATGTTTGGGTGAATATTGGGGTTGGGTTTAGGGTTGGATAAGATGTATTTTTAATATCACACTGAATGGTACACTATTGATGGTGAAAAATTTTACATGTTTTTCCATTCTCCATTATAGCCTATGAGATTCGTTAGAATGAATGGGCCCATATGGTAAGGGTTAGGGTTAGGGTTAGAGTTCAGGACACACTTATGTTCTGGTGAATATTGGGGTTTGGTTTAGGGTTGGGTAAGATGTATTTTTAATATCACACTGAATGGTATACACTTGATGGGGAAAAATTTTGGATGTTTTTCCATTCTCCATTATAGCCTATGAGATTCATTAGAATGAATGGGCCTATGTGGTAAGGGTTAGGGTTAGGGTTAGAGTTCAGGACACACTTATGTTTGGGTGAATATTGGGGTTGGGTTTAGGGTTGGATAAGATGTATTTTTAATATCACACTGAATGGTACACTCTTGATGGGGAAAAATTTTGGATGTTCTTCCATTCTCCATTATAGCCTATGAGATTCATTAGAATGAATGTGCCCATATGGTAAGGGTTAGGGTTAGGGTTAGAGTTCAGGACACACTTATGTTTGGGTGAATATTGGGGTTGGGTTTAGGGTTGGATAAGATGTATTTTTAATATCACACTGAATGGTACACTCTTGATGGGGAAAATTTTTGGATGTTTTTCCATTCTCCATTATAGCCTATGAGATTCATTAGAATGAATGGGCCCATATGGTAAGGGTTAGGGTTAGGGTTAGACTTCAGGACACACATATGTTTGGGTGAATATTGGGGTGCGGTTTAGGGTTGGATAACATGTATTTTTAATATCACACTGAATGGTACACTCTTGATGGGAAAAAATTTTAGAGGTTTTTCCATTCTCCATTATACCTATGAGATTCATTAGAATGAATGGGCCCATATGGTAAGGGTTAGGGTTAGGGTTACAGTTCAGGACACACTTATGTTCTGGTGAATATTGGGGTTTGGTTTAGGGTTGGGTAAGATGTATTTTTAATATCACACTGAATGGTATACACTTGATGGGGAAAAATTTTGGATGTTTTTCCATTCTCCATTATAGCCTATGAGATTCATTAGAATGAATGGGCCCATATGGTAACGGTTAGGGTTAGGGTTAGAGTTCAGGACACACATATGTTTGGGTGAATATTGGGGTTGCGTTTAGGGTTGGATAAGATGTATTTTTAATATCACACTGAATGGTACACTCTTGATGGGGAAAAATTTTGGATGTTTTTCTATTCTCCATTATAGCCTATGAGATTCATTAGAATGAATGGGCCCATATGGTAAGGGTTAGGGTTAGGGTTAGAGTTCAGGACACACTTATATTTGGGTGAATATTGGGGTTGGGTTTAGGGTTGGATAAGATGTATTTTTAATATCACACTGAATGGTACACTCTTGATGGGGAAAAATTTTGGATGTTTTTCCATTCTCCATTATAGCCTATGAGATTCATTAGAATGAATGGGCCCATATGGTAAGCGTTAGGGTTAGGGTTAGAGTTCAGGACACACTTATGTTTGGGTGAATATTGGGGTTGGGTTTAGGGTTGCATAAGATGTATTTTTAATATCACACTGAATGGTACACTCTTGATGGGGAAAAATTTTGGATGTTTTTCCATTCTCCATTATAGCCTATGAGATTCATTAGAATGAATGGGCCCATATGGTAAGGGTTAGGGTTAGGGTTAGAGTTCAGGACACACTTACGTTTGGGTGAATATTGGGGTTGGGTTAGGGTTGGATAAGATGTATTTTTAATATCACACTGAATGGCACACTCTTGATGGGGAAAAATTTTGGATGTTTTTCCATTCTCCATTATACCCTATGAGATTCATTAGAATGAATGGGCCCATATGGTAAGGGTTAGGGTTAGGGTTAGACTTCAGGACACACATATGTTTGGGTGAATATTGGGGTGGGGTTTAGGGTTGGATAACATGTATTTTTAATATCACACTGAATGGTACACTCTTGATGGGGAAAAATTTTGGATGTTTTTCCATTCTCCATTATAGCCTATGAGATTCATTAGAATGAATGGGCCCATATGGTAAGGGTTAGGGTTAGGGTTAGAGTTCAGGACACACTTATGTTCTGGTGAAAGTTGGGGTTTGATTTAGGGTTGGGTAAGATGTATTTTTAATATCACACTGAATGGTATATACTGGATGGTGAAAAATTTTGCATGTTTTTCCATTCTCCATTATAGCCTATGAGATTCATTAGAATGAATGGGCCCATATGGTAAGGGTTAGGGTTAGGGTTAGACTTCAGGACACACATATGTTCGGTTTAAAATTGCGGTCTGGTTTAGGGTTGGGTAAGATGTATTTTTAATATCACACTGAATGGTACAGTATTGATGGAGAAAATTTTTTGATGTTTTTCCATTCTCCATTATAGCGTATGAGATTCATTAGAATTAATGGGCCCATATGGTAAGGGTTAGGGTTAGGGTTAGAGTTCAGGACACACTTATGTTCTGGTGAATATTGGGGTTTGGTTTAGGGTTGGGTAAGATGTATTTTTAATATCACACTGAATGGTATACACTTGAAGGGGAAAAATTTTGGATGTTTTTCCATTCTCCATTATAGCCTATGAGATTCATTAGAATGAATGGGCCCAAATGGTAAGGGTTAGGGTTAGGGTTAGAGTTCAGGACACACTTATGTTCTGGTGAATATTGAGGTTTGGTTTAGGGTTGGGTAAGATGTATTTTTAATATCACACTGAATGGTATACACTTGATGGGGAAAAATTTTGGATGTTTTTCCATTCTCTATTATAGCCTATGAGATTCATTAGAATGAATGGGCCCATATGGTAAGGGTTAGGGTTAGGGTTAGAGTTCAGGACACACTTATGTTCTGGTGAATATTGGGGTTTGGTTTAGGGTTGGGTAAGATGTATTTTTAATATCACACTGAATGGTATACACTTGATGGGGAAAAATTTTGGATGTTTTTCCATTCTCCATTATAGCCTGTGAGATTCATTAGAATGAATAGGACCATATGGTAAGGGTTAGGGTTAGGGTTAGAGTTCAGGACACACTTATGTTCTGGTGAATATTGGGGTTTGGTTTAGGGTTGGGTAAGATGTATTTTTAATATCACACTGAATGGTATACACTTGATGGGGAAAAATTTTGGATGTTTTTCCATTCTCCATTATAGCCTATGAGATTCATTAGAATGAATGGGCCCATATGGTAACGGTTAGGGTTAGGGTTAGAGTTCAGGACACACATATGTTTGGGTGAATATTGGGGTTGCGTTTAGGGTTGGATAAGATGTATTTTTAATATCACACTGAATTGTACACTCTTGATGGGGAAATATTTTGGATGTTTTTCCATTCTCCATTATAGGCTATGAGATTCATTAGAATGAATGGGCCCATATGCTAAGGGTTAGGGTTAGGGTTAGAGTTCAGGACACACTTATGTTTGGGTGAATATTGGGGTTGGGTTTAGGGTTGGATAAGATGTATTTTTAATATCACACTGAATGGTACACTCTTGATGGGGAAAAATTTTGGATGTTTTTCCATTCTCCATTATAGCCTATGAGATTCATTAGAATGAATGGGCCCATATGGTAAGGGTTAGGGTTAGGGTTAGAGTTCAGGACACACTTATGTTTGGGTGAATATTGGGGTTGGGTTTAGGGTTGGATAAGATGTATTTTTAATATCACACTGAGTGGTACACTCTTAATGGGGAAAAATTTTGGATGTTTTTCCATTCTCCATTATAGCCTATGAGATTCATTAGAATGAACGGGCCCATATGGTAAGGGTTAGGGTTAGGGTTAGAGTTCAGGACACACTTACGTTTGGGTGAATATTGGGGTTGGGTTTAGGGTTGGATAAGATGTATTTTTAATATCACACTGAATGGCACACTCTTGATGGGAAAACATTTTAGAGGTTTTTCCATTCTCCATTATAGCCTATGAGATTCATTAGAATGAATGGGCCCATATGGTAACGGTTAGGGTTAGGGTTAGAGTTCAGGACACACTTATGTTCTGGTGAATATTGGGGTTTGGTTTAGGGTTGGGTAAGATGTATTTTTAATATCACACTGAATGGTATACACTTGATGGTGAAAAATTTTGGATGTTTTTCCATTCTCCATTATAGCCTATGAGATTCATTAGAATGAATGGGCCCAAATGGTAAGGGTTAGGGTTAGGGTTAGAGTTCAGGACACACTTATGTTCTGGTGAATATTGAGGTTTGGTTTAGGGTTGGGTAAGATGTATTTTTAATATCACACTGAATGGTATACACTTGATGGGGAAAAATTTTGGATGTTTTTCCATTCTCCATTATAGCCTATGAGATTCATTAGAATGAATGGGCCCATATGGTAAGGGTTAGGGTTAGGGTTAGAGTTCAGGACACACTTATGTTCTGGTGAATATTGAGGTTTGGTTTAGGGTTGGGTAAGATGTATTTTTAATATCACACTGAATGGTATACACTTGATGGTGAAAAATTTTGGATGTTTTTCCATTCTCCATTATAGCCTATGAGATTCATTAGAATGAATGGGCCCATATGGTAAGGGTTAGGGTTAGAGTTCAGGACACACTTATGTTCTGGTGAATATTGGGGTTTGGTTTAGGGTTGGGTAAGATGTATTTTTAATATCACACTGAATGGTATACACTTGATGGTGAAAAATTTTGGATGTTTTTCCGTTCTCCATTATAGCCTATGAGATTCATTAGAATGAATGGGCCCATATGGTAAGGGTTAGGGTTAGGGTTAGACTTCAGGACACACTTATGTTCTGGTGAATATTGAGGTTTGGTTTAGGGTTGGGTAAGATGTATTTTTAATATCACACTGAATGGTATACACTTGATGGGGAAAAATTTTGGATGTTTTTCCATTCTCCATTATAGCCTATGAGATTCATTAGAATGAATGGGCCCATATGGTAAGGGTTAGGGTTAGGGTTAGAGTTCAGGACACACCTATGTTTGGGTGAATATTGGGGTTGGGTTTAGGGTTGGATAAGATGTATTTGTAATATCACACTGAATGGTACGCTCTTGATGGGGAAAAATTTTGGATGTTTTTCCATTCTCCATTATAGCCTATGAGATTCATTAGAATGAATGGGCCCATATGGTAAGGGTTAGGGTTAGGGTTAGAGTTCAGGACACACTTATGTTTGGGTGAATATTGGGGTTGGGTTTAGGGTTGGATAAGATGTATTTTTAATATCACACTGAATGGTACACTCTTGATGGGGAAAAATTTTGGATTTTTTTCCATTCTCCATTATAGCCTATGAGATTCATTAGAATGAACGGGCCCATATGGTAAGGGTTAGGGTTAGGGTTAGAGTTCAGGACACACTTACGTTTGGGTGAATATTGGGGTTGGGTTTAGGGTTGGATATGATGTATTTTTAATATCACACTGAATGGTACACTCTTGATGGGAAAAATTTTTAGAGGTTTTTCCATTCTCCATTATAGCCTAAGAGATTCATTAGAATGAATGGGCCCATATGGTAACGGTTAGGGTTAGGGTTAGAGTTCAGGACACACATATGTTTGGGTGAATATTGGGGTTGGGTTTAGGGTTGGATAAGATGTATTTTTAATATCACACTGAATGGTACACTATTGATGGGGAAAAATTTTGGATGTTTTTCCATTCTCCATTATAGCCTATGAGATTCATTAGAATGAATGGGCCCATATGGTAAGGGTTAGGGTTAGGGTTAGACTTCAGGACACACATATGTTCGGTTTAAAATTGGGGTCTGGTTTAGGGTTGGGTAAGATGTATTTTTAATATCACACTGAATGGTACAGTATTGATGGAGAAAATTTTTTGATGTTTTTCCATTCTCCATTATACCCTATGAGATTCATTAGAATGAATGGGCCCATATGGTAAGGGTTAGGGTTAGGGTTAGAGTTCAGGACACACTTATGTTTGGGTGAATATTGGGGTTGGGTTTAGGGTTGTATAATATGTATTTTTAATATCACACTGAATGGTACACTCTTGATCGGGAAAAATTTTGGATGTTTTTCCATTCTCCATTATAGCCTATGAGATTCATTAGAATGAATGGGCCCATATGGTAAGGGTTAGGGTTAGGGTTAGAGTTCAGGACACAATTACGTTTGGGTGAATATTGGGGTTGGGTTTAGGGTTGGATAAGATGTATTTTTAATATCACACTGAATGGCACACTCTTGATGGGGAAAAATTTTGGATGTTTTTCCATTCTCCATTATAGCCTATGAGATTCATTAGAATGAATGGACCCATATGGTAAGGGTTAGGGTTAGGGTTAGACTTCAGGACACACATATGTTTGGGTGAATATTGGGGTGGGGTTTAGGGTTGGATAACATGTATTTTTAATATCACACTGAATGGTACACTCTTGATGGGAAAAAAATTTAGAGGTTTTTCCATTCTCCATTATAGCCTATGAGATTCATTAGAATGAATGGGCCCATATGGTAACGGTTAGGGTTAGGGTTAGAGTTCAGGACACACATATGTTTGGGTGAATATTGGGGTTGGGTTTAGGGTTGGATAAGATGTATTTTTAATATCACACTGAATGGTACACTATTGATGGGGGAAAATTTTGGATGTTTTTCCATTCTCCATTATAGCCTATGAGATTCATTAGAATGAATGGGCCCATATGGTAAGGGTTAGGGTTAGGGTTAGACTTCAGGACACACATATGTTCGGTTTAAAATTGGGGTCTGGTTTAGGGTTGGGTAAGATGTATTTTTAATATCACACTGAATGGTACAGTATTGATGGAGAAAATTTTTTGATGTTTTTCCATTCTCCATTATAGCCTATGAGATTCATTAGAATGAATGGGCCCATATGGTAACGGTTAGGGTTAGGGTTAGAGTTCAGGATACACTTACGTTTGGGTGAATATTGGGGTTGGGTTTAGGGTTGGATAAGATGTATTTTTAATATCACACTGAATGGCACACTCTTGATGGGGAAAAATTTTGGATGTTTTTCCATTCTCCATTATAGCCTATGAGATTCATTAGAATGAATGGGCCCATATGGTAAGGGTTAGGGTTAGGGTTAGACTTCAGGACACACATATGTTCGGTTTAAAATTGGGGTCTGGTTTAGGGTTGGGTAAGATGTATTTTTAATATCACACTGAATGGTACAGTATTGATGGAGAAAATTTTTTGATGTTATTCCATTCTCCATTATACCCTATGAGATTCATTAGAATGAATGGGCCCATATGGTAAGGGTTAGGGTTAGGGTTAGACTTCAGGACACACTTATGTTCTGGTGAATATTGAGGTTTGGTTTAGGGTTGGGTAAGATGTATTTTTAATATCACACTGAATGGTATACACTTGATGGGGAAAAATTTTGGATGTTTTTCCATTCTCCATTATAGCCTATGAGATTCATTAGAATGAATGGGCCCATATGCTAAGGGTTAGGGTTAGGGTTAGAGTTCAGGACACACTTATGTTCTGGTGAATATTGGGGTTTGGTTTAGGGTTGGGTAAGATGTATTTTTAATATCATACTGAATGGTATACACTTGATGGGGAAAAATTTTGGATGTTTTTCCATTCTCCATTATAGCCTATGAGATTCATTAGAATGAATGGGCCCATATGGTAAGGGTTAGGGTTAGGGTTAGAGTTCAGGACACACTTATGTTTGGGTGAATATTGGGGTTGGGTTTAGGGTTGGATAAGATGTATTTTTAATATCACACTGAATGGTACACTCTTGATGGGGAAAAATTTTGGATGTTTTTCCATTCTCCATTATAGCCTATGAGATTCATTAGAATGAATGGGCCCATGTGGTAAGGGTTAGGGTTAGGGTTAGAGTTCAGGACACACTTACGTTTGGGTGAATATTGGGGTTGGGTTTAGGGTTGGATAAGATGTATTATTAATATCACACTGAATGGTACACTCTTGATGGGGAAAAATTTTGGATGTTTTTCCATTCTCCATTATAGCCTATGAGATTCATTAGAATGAATGGGCCCATATGGTAAGGGATAGGGTTAGGGTTAGAGTTCAGGACACACTTATGTTTGGGTGAATATTGGGGTTGGGTTTAGGGTTGGATAAGATGTATTTTTAATATCACACTGAATGGTAAACTCTTGATGGCGAAAAATTTTGGATGTTTTTCCATTCTCCATTATAGCGTATGAGATTCATTAGAATGAATGGGCCCATATGGTAAGGGTTAGGGTTAGGGTTAGAGTTCAGGACACACTTATGTTTGGGTGAATATTGGGGTTGGGTTTAGGGTTGGATAAGATGTATTTTGAATATCACACTGAATGGTACACTCTTGATGGGGAAAAATTTTGGATGTTTTTCCATTCTCCATTATAGCCTATGAGATTCATTAGAATGAATGGGCCCATATGGTAAGGGTTAGGGTTAGGGTTAGAGTTCAGGACACACTTACGTTTGGTTGAATATTGGGGTTGGGTTTAGGGTTGGATAAGATGTATTTTTAATATCACACTGAATGGCACACTCTTGATGGGGAAAAATTTTGGATGTTTTTCCATTCTCCATTATAGCCTATGAGATTCATTAGAATGAATGGGCCCATATGGTAAGGGTTAGGGTTAGGGTTAGACTTCAGGACACACATATGTTTGGGTGAATATTGGGGTTGGGTTTAGGGTTGGATAACATGTATTTTTAAAATCACACTGAATGGTACACTCTTGATGGGAAAAAATTTTAGAGGTTTTTCCATTCTCCATTATAGCCTATGAGATTCATTAGAATGAATGGGCCCATAAGGTAACGGTTAGAGTTAGGGTTAGAGTTCAGGACACACATATGTTTGGGTGAATATTGGGGTTGGGTTTAGGGTTGGATAAGATGTATTTTTAATATCACACTGAATGGTACACTATTGATGGGGAAAAATTTTGGATGTTTTTCCATTCTCCATTATAGCCTATGAGATTCATAAGAATGAATGGGCCCATATGGTAAGGGTTAGGGTTAGGGTTAGACTTCAGGACACACATATGTTCGGTTTAAAATTGGGGTCTGGTTTAGGGTTGGGTAAGATGTATTTTTAATATCACACTGAATGGTACAGTATTGATGGAGAAAATTTTTTGATGTTTTTCCATTCTCCATTATAGCCTATGAGATTCATTAGAATGAATGGGCCCATATGGTAAGGGTTAGGGTTAGGGTTAGACTTCAGGACACACTTATGTTCTGGTGAATATTGAGGTTTGGTTTAGGGTTGGGTAAGATGTATTTTTAATATCACACTGAATGGTATACACTTGATGGGGAAAAATTTTGGATGTTTTTCCATTCTCCATTATAGCCTATGAGATTCATTAGAATGAATGGGCCCATATGGTAAGGGTTAGGGTTAGGGTTAGAGTTCAGGACACACTTATGTTCTGGTGAATATTGGGGTTTGGTTTAGGGTTGGGTAAGATGTATTTTTAATATCACACTGAATAGTATACACTTGATTGTGAAAAATTTTGGATGTTTTTCCATTCTCCATTATAGCCTATGAGATTCATTAGAATGAATGGGCCCATATGGTAAGGGTTAGGGTTAGGGTTAGAGTTCAGGACACACTTATGTTCTGGTGAATATTGGGGTTTGGTTTAGGGTTGGGTAAGATGTATTTTTAATATCACACTGAATGGTATACACTTGATGGGGAAAAATTTTGGATGTTTTTCCATTCTCCATTATAGCCTATGAGATTCATTAGAATGAATGGGCCCATATGGTAACGGTTAGGGTTAGAGTTCAGGACACACATATGTTTGGGTGAATATTGGGGTTGCGTTTAGGGTTGTATAAGATGTATTTTTAATAACACACTGAATGGTACACTCTTGATGGGCAAAAATTTTGGATGTTTTTCCATTCTCCATTATAGCCTATGAGATTCATTAGAATGAATGGGCCCATATGGTAAGGGTTAGGGTTAGGGTTAGAGTTCAGGACACACTTATGTTTGGGTGAATATTGGGGTTGGGTTTAGGGTTGGATAAGATGTATTTTTAATATCACACTGAATGGTACACTCTTGATGGGGAAAAATTTTGGATGTTTTTCCATTCTCCATTATAGCGTATGAGATTCATTAGAATGAATGGGCCCATATGGTAAGGGTTAGGGTTAGGGTTAGACTTCAGGACACACATATGTTTGGGTGAATATTGGGGTGGGGTTTAGGGTTGGATAACATGTATTTTTAATATCACACTGAATGGTACACTCTTGATGGGAAAAAAATTTAGAGGTTTTTCCATTCTCCATTATAGCCTATGAGATTCATTAGAATGAATGGGCCCATATGGTAACGGTTAGGGTTAGGGTTAGAGTTCAGGACACACATATGTTTGGGTGAATATTGGGGTTGGGTTTAGGGTTGGATAAGATGTATTTTTAATATCACACTGAATGGTACACTATTGATGGGGGAAAATTTTGGATGTTTTTCCATTCTCCATTATAGCCTATGAGATTCATTAGAATGAATGGGCCCATATGGTAAGGGTTAGGGTTAGGGTTAGACTTCAGGACACACATATGTTCGGTTTAAAATTGGGGTCTGGTTTAGGGTTGGGTAAGATGTATTTTTAATATCACACTGAATGGTACAGTATTGATGGAGAAAATTTTTTGATGTTTTTCCATTCTCCATTATAGCCTATGAGATTCATTAGAATGAATGGGCCCATATGGTAACGGTTAGGGTTAGGGTTAGAGTTCAGGATACACTTACGTTTGGGTGAATATTGGGGTTGGGTTTAGGGTTGGATAAGATGTATTTTTAATATCACACTGAATGGCACACTCTTGATGGGGAAAAATTTTGGATGTTTTTCCATTCTCCATTATAGCCTATGAGATTCATTAGAATGAATGGGCCCATATGGTAAGGGTTAGGGTTAGGGTTAGACTTCAGGACACACATATGTTCGGTTTAAAATTGGGGTCTGGTTTAGGGTTGGGTAAGATGTATTTTTAATATCACACTGAATGGTACAGTATTGATGGAGAAAATTTTTTGATGTTATTCCATTCTCCATTATACCCTATGAGATTCATTAGAATGAATGGGCCCATATGGTAAGGGTTAGGGTTAGGGTTAGACTTCAGGACACACTTATGTTCTGGTGAATATTGAGGTTTGGTTTAGGGTTGGGTAAGATGTATTTTTAATATCACACTGAATGGTATACACTTGATGGGGAAAAATTTTGGATGTTTTTCCATTCTCCATTATAGCCTATGAGATTCATTAGAATGAATGGGCCCATATGCTAAGGGTTAGGGTTAGGGTTAGAGTTCAGGACACACTTATGTTCTGGTGAATATTGGGGTTTGGTTTAGGGTTGGGTAAGATGTATTTTTAATATCATACTGAATGGTATACACTTGATGGGGAAAAATTTTGGATGTTTTTCCATTCTCCATTATAGCCTATGAGATTCATTAGAATGAATGGGCCCATATGGTAAGGGTTAGGGTTAGGGTTAGAGTTCAGGACACACTTATGTTTGGGTGAATATTGGGGTTGGGTTTAGGGTTGGATAAGATGTATTTTTAATATCACACTGAATGGTACACTCTTGATGGGGAAAAATTTTGGATGTTTTTCCATTCTCCATTATAGCCTATGAGATTCATTAGAATGAATGGGCCCATGTGGTAAGGGTTAGGGTTAGGGTTAGAGTTCAGGACACACTTACGTTTGGGTGAATATTGGGGTTGGGTTTAGGGTTGGATAAGATGTATTATTAATATCACACTGAATGGTACACTCTTGATGGGGAAAAATTTTGGATGTTTTTCCATTCTCCATTATAGCCTATGAGATTCATTAGAATGAATGGGCCCATATGGTAAGGGATAGGGTTAGGGTTAGAGTTCAGGACACACTTATGTTTGGGTGAATATTGGGGTTGGGTTTAGGGTTGGATAAGATGTATTTTTAATATCACACTGAATGGTAAACTCTTGATGGCGAAAAATTTTGGATGTTTTTCCATTCTCCATTATAGCGTATGAGATTCATTAGAATGAATGGGCCCATATGGTAAGGGTTAGGGTTAGGGTTAGAGTTCAGGACACACTTATGTTTGGGTGAATATTGGGGTTGGGTTTAGGGTTGGATAAGATGTATTTTGAATATCACACTGAATGGTACACTCTTGATGGGGAAAAATTTTGGATGTTTTTCCATTCTCCATTATAGCCTATGAGATTCATTAGAATGAATGGGCCCATATGGTAAGGGTTAGGGTTAGGGTTAGAGTTCAGGACACACTTACGTTTGGTTGAATATTGGGGTTGGGTTTAGGGTTGGATAAGATGTATTTTTAATATCACACTGAATGGCACACTCTTGATGGGGAAAAATTTTGGATGTTTTTCCATTCTCCATTATAGCCTATGAGATTCATTAGAATGAATGGGCCCATATGGTAAGGGTTAGGGTTAGGGTTAGACTTCAGGACACACATATGTTTGGGTGAATATTGGGGTTGGGTTTAGGGTTGGATAACATGTATTTTTAAAATCACACTGAATGGTACACTCTTGATGGGAAAAAATTTTAGAGGTTTTTCCATTCTCCATTATAGCCTATGAGATTCATTAGAATGAATGGGCCCATAAGGTAACGGTTAGAGTTAGGGTTAGAGTTCAGGACACACATATGTTTGGGTGAATATTGGGGTTGGGTTTAGGGTTGGATAAGATGTATTTTTAATATCACACTGAATGGTACACTATTGATGGGGAAAAATTTTGGATGTTTTTCCATTCTCCATTATAGCCTATGAGATTCATAAGAATGAATGGGCCCATATGGTAAGGGTTAGGGTTAGGGTTAGACTTCAGGACACACATATGTTCGGTTTAAAATTGGGGTCTGGTTTAGGGTTGGGTAAGATGTATTTTTAATATCACACTGAATGGTACAGTATTGATGGAGAAAATTTTTTGATGTTTTTCCATTCTCCATTATAGCCTATGAGATTCATTAGAATGAATGGGCCCATATGGTAAGGGTTAGGGTTAGGGTTAGACTTCAGGACACACTTATGTTCTGGTGAATATTGAGGTTTGGTTTAGGGTTGGGTAAGATGTATTTTTAATATCACACTGAATGGTATACACTTGATGGGGAAAAATTTTGGATGTTTTTCCATTCTCCATTATAGCCTATGAGATTCATTAGAATGAATGGGCCCATATGGTAAGGGTTAGGGTTAGGGTTAGAGTTCAGGACACACTTATGTTCTGGTGAATATTGGGGTTTGGTTTAGGGTTGGGTAAGATGTATTTTTAATATCACACTGAATAGTATACACTTGATTGTGAAAAATTTTGGATGTTTTTCCATTCTCCATTATAGCCTATGAGATTCATTAGAATGAATGGGCCCATATGGTAAGGGTTAGGGTTAGGGTTAGAGTTCAGGACACACTTATGTTCTGGTGAATATTGGGGTTTGGTTTAGGGTTGGGTAAGATGTATTTTTAATATCACACTGAATGGTATACACTTGATGGGGAAAAATTTTGGATGTTTTTCCATTCTCCATTATAGCCTATGAGATTCATTAGAATGAATGGGCCCATATGGTAACGGTTAGGGTTAGAGTTCAGGACACACATATGTTTGGGTGAATATTGGGGTTGCGTTTAGGGTTGTATAAGATGTATTTTTAATAACACACTGAATGGTACACTCTTGATGGGCAAAAATTTTGGATGTTTTTCCATTCTCCATTATAGCCTATGAGATTCATTAGAATGAATGGGCCCATATGGTAAGGGTTAGGGTTAGGGTTAGAGTTCAGGACACACTTATGTTTGGGTGAATATTGGGGTTGGGTTTAGGGTTGGATAAGATGTATTTTTAATATCACACTGAATGGTACACTCTTGATGGGGAAAAATTTTGGATGTTTTTCCATTCTCCATTATAGCGTATGAGATTCATTAGAATGAATGGGCCCATATGGTAAGGGTTAGGGTTAGGGTTAGAGTTCAGGACACACTTATGTTTGGGTGAATATTGGGGTTGGGTTTAGGGTTGGATAAGATTTATTTTTAATATCACACTGAATGGTACACTCTTGATGGGGAAAAATTTTGGATGTTTTTCCATTCTCCATTATAGCCTATGAGATTCATTAGAATGAATGGGCCCATATGGTAAGGGTTAGGGTTAGGGTTAGAGTTCAGGACACACTTACGTTTGGGTGAATATTGGGGTTGGGTTTAGGGTTGGATAAGATGTATTTTTAATATCACACTGAATGGCACACTCTTGATGGGGAAAAATTTTGGATGTTTTTCCATTCTCCATTATAGCCTATGAGATTCATTAGAATGAATGGGCCCATATGGTAAGGGTTAGGGTTAGGGTTAGACTTCAGGACACACATATGTTTGGGTGAATATTGGGGTGGGGTTTAGGGTTGGATAACATGTATTTTTAATATCACACTGAATGGTACACTCTTGATGGGAAAAAATTTTAGAGGTTTTTCCATTCTCCATTATAGCCTATGAGATTCATTAGAATGAATGGGCCCATATGGTAACTGTTAGAGTTAGGGTTAGAGTTCAGGACACACATATGTTTGGGTGAATATTGGGGTTGGGTTTAGGGTTGGATAAGATGTATTTTTAATATCACACTGAATGGTACACTATTGATGGGGAAAAATTTTGGATGTTTTTCCATTCTCCATTGTAGCCTATGAGATTCATTAGAATGAATGGGCCCATATGGTAAGGGTTAGGGTTAGGGTTAGACTTCAGGACACACATATGTTCGGTTTAAAATTGGGGTCTGGTTTAGGGTTGGGTAAGATGTATTTTTAATATCACACTGAATGGTACAGTATTGATGGAGAAAATTTTTTGATGTTTTTCCATTCTCCATTATAGCCTATGAGATTCATTAGAATGAATGGGCCCATATGGTAAGGGTTAGGGTTAGGGTTAGACTTCAGGACACACTTATGTTCTGGTGAATATTGAGGTTTGGTTTAGGGTTGGGTAAGATGTATTTTTAATATCACACTGAATGGTACACTATTGATGGGGAAAAATTTTGGATGTTTTTCCATTCTCCATTATAGCCTATGAGATTCATTAGAATGAATGGGCCCATATGGTAAGGGTTAGGGTTAGGGTTAGACTTCAGGACACACATATGTTCGGTTTAAAATTGGGGTCTGGTTTAGGGTTGGGTAAGATGTATTTTTAATATCACACTGAATGGTACAGTATTGATGGAGAAAATTTTTTGATGTTTTTCCATTCTCCATTATACCCTATGAGATTCATTAGAATGAATGGGCCCATATGGTAAGGGTTAGGGTTAGGGTTAGAGTTCAGGACACACTTATGTTTGGGTGAATATTGGGGTTGGGTTTAGGGTTGTATAATATGTATTTTTAATATCACACTGAATGGTACACTCTTGATCGGGAAAAATTTTGGATGTTTTTCCATTCTCCATTATAGCCTATGAGATTCATTAGAATGAATGGGCCCATATGGTAAGGGTTAGGGTTAGGGTTAGAGTTCAGGACACAATTACGTTTGGGTGAATATTGGGGTTGGGTTTAGGGTTGGATAAGATGTATTTTTAATATCACACTGAATGGCACACTCTTGATGGGGAAAAATTTTGGATGTTTTTCCATTCTCCATTATAGCCTATGAGATTCATTAGAATGAATGGACCCATATGGTAAGGGTTAGGGTTAGGGTTAGACTTCAGGACACACATATGTTTGGGTGAATATTGGGGTGGGGTTTAGGGTTGGATAACATGTATTTTTAATATCACACTGAATGGTACACTCTTGATGGGAAAAAAATTTAGAGGTTTTTCCATTCTCCATTATAGCCTATGAGATTCATTAGAATGAATGGGCCCATATGGTAACGGTTAGGGTTAGGGTTAGAGTTCAGGACACACATATGTTTGGGTGAATATTGGGGTTGGGTTTAGGGTTGGATAAGATGTATTTTTAATATCACACTGAATGGTACACTATTGATGGGGAAAAATTTTGGATGTTTTTCCATTCTCCATTATAGCCTATGAGATTCATTAGAATGAATGGGCCCATATGGTAAGGGTTAGGGTTAGGGTTAGACTTCAGGACACACATATGTTCGGTTTAAAATTGGGGTCTGGTTTAGGGTTGGGTAAGATGTATTTTTAATATCACACTGAATGGTACAGTATTGATGGAGAAAATTTTTTGATGTTTTTCCATTCTCCATTATAGCCTATGAGATTCATTAGAATGAATGGGCCCATATGGTAACGGTTAGGGTTAGGGTTAGAGTTCAGGATACACTTACGTTTGGGTGAATATTGGGGTTGGGTTTAGGGTTGGATAAGATGTATTTTTAATATCACACTGAATGGCACACTCTTGATGGGGAAAAATTTTGGATGTTTTTCCATTCTCCATTATAGCCTATGAGATTCATTAGAATGAATGGGCCCATATGGTAAGGGTTAGGGTTAGGGTTAGACTTCAGGACACACATATGTTCGGTTTAAAATTGGGGTCTGGTTTAGGGTTGGGTAAGATGTATTTTTAATATCACACTGAATGGTACAGTATTGATGGAGAAAATTTTTTGATGTTATTCCATTCTCCATTATACCCTATGAGATTCATTAGAATGAATGGGCCCATATGGTAAGGGTTAGGGTTAGGGTTAGACTTCAGGACACACTTATGTTCTGGTGAATATTGAGGTTTGGTTTAGGGTTGGGTAAGATGTATTTTTAATATCACACTGAATGGTATACACTTGATGGGGAAAAATTTTGGATGTTTTTCCATTCTCCATTATAGCCTATGAGATTCATTAGAATGAATGGGCCCATATGCTAAGGGTTAGGGTTAGGGTTAGAGTTCAGGACACACTTATGTTCTGGTGAATATTGGGGTTTGGTTTAGGGTTGGGTAAGATGTATTTTTAATATCATACTGAATGGTATACACTTGATGGGGAAAAATTTTGGATGTTTTTCCATTCTCCATTATAGCCTATGAGATTCATTAGAATGAATGGGCCCATATGGTAAGGGTTAGGGTTAGGGTTAGAGTTCAGGACACACTTATGTTTGGGTGAATATTGGGGTTGGGTTTAGGGTTGGATAAGATGTATTTTTAATATCACACTGAATGGTATACTCTTGATGGGGAAAAATTTTGGATGTTTTTCCATTCTCCATTATAGCCTATGAGATTCATTAGAATGAATGGGCCCATGTGGTAAGGGTTAGGGTTAGGGTTAGAGTTCAGGACACACTTACGTTTGGGTGAATATTGGGGTTGGGTTTAGGGTTGGATAAGATGTATTATTAATATCACACTGAATGGTACACTCTTGATGGGGAAAAATTTTGGATGTTTTTCCATTCTCCATTATAGCCTATGAGATTCATTAGAATGAATGGGCCCATATGGTAAGGGATAGGGTTAGGGTTAGAGTTCAGGACACACTTATGTTTGGGTGAATATTGGGGTTGGGTTTAGGGTTGGATAAGATGTATTTTTAATATCACACTGAATGGTAAACTCTTGATGGCGAAAAATTTTGGATGTTTTTCCATTCTCCATTATAGCGTATGAGATTCATTAGAATGAATGGGCCCATATGGTAAGGGTTAGGGTTAGGGTTAGAGTTCAGGACACACTTATGTTTGGGTGAATATTGGGGTTGGGTTTAGGGTTGGATAAGATGTATTTTGAATATCACACTGAATGGTACACTCTTGATGGGGAAAAATTTTGGATGTTTTTCCATTCTCCATTATAGCCTATGAGATTCATTAGAATGAATGGGCCCATATGGTAAGGGTTAGGGTTAGGGTTAGAGTTCAGGACACACTTACGTTTGGTTGAATATTGGGGTTGGGTTTAGGGTTGGATAAGATGTATTTTTAATATCACACTGAATGGCACACTCTTGATGGGGAAAAATTTTGGATGTTTTTCCATTCTCCATTATAGCCTATGAGATTCATTAGAATGAATGGGCCCATATGGTAAGGGTTAGGGTTAGGGTTAGACTTCAGGACACACATATGTTTGGGTGAATATTGGGGTTGGGTTTAGGGTTGGATAACATGTATTTTTAAAATCACACTGAATGGTACACTCTTGATGGGAAAAAATTTTAGAGGTTTTTCCATTCTCCATTATAGCCTATGAGATTCATTAGAATGAATGGGCCCATAAGGTAACGGTTAGAGTTAGGGTTAGAGTTCAGGACACACATATGTTTGGGTGAATATTGGGGTTGGGTTTAGGGTTGGATAAGATGTATTTTTAATATCACACTGAATGGTACACTATTGATGGGGAAAAAATTTTGGATGTTTTTCCATTCTCCATTATAGCCTATGAGATTCATAAGAATGAATGGGCCCATATGGTAAGGGTTAGGGTTAGGGTTAGACTTCAGGACACACATATGTTCGGTTTAAAATTGGGGTCTGGTTTAGGGTTGGGTAAGATGTATTTTTAATATCACACTGAATGGTACAGTATTGATGGAGAAAATTTTTTGATGTTTTTCCATTCTCCATTATAGCCTATGAGATTCATTAGAATGAATGGGCCCATATGGTAAGGGTTAGGGTTAGGGTTAGACTTCAGGACACACTTATGTTCTGGTGAATATTGAGGTTTGGTTTAGGGTTGGGTAAGATGTATTTTTAATATCACACTGAATGGTATACACTTGATGGGGAAAAATTTTGGATGTTTTTCCATTCTCCATTATAGCCTATGAGATTCATTAGAATGAATGGGCCCATATGGTAAGGGTTAGGGTTAGGGTTAGAGTTCAGGACACACTTATGTTCTGGTGAATATTGGGGTTTGGTTTAGGGTTGGGTAAGATGTATTTTTAATATCACACTGAATAGTATACACTTGATTGTGAAAAATTTTGGATGTTTTTCCATTCTCCATTATAGCCTATGAGATTCATTAGAATGAATGGGCCCATATGGTAAGGGTTAGGGTTAGGGTTAGAGTTCAGGACACACTTATGTTCTGGTGAATATTGGGGTTTGGTTTAGGGTTGGGTAAGATGTATTTTTAATATCACACTGAATGGTATACACTTGATGGGGAAAAATTTTGGATGTTTTTCCATTCTCCATTATAGCCTATGAGATTCATTAGAATGAATGGGCCCATATGGTAACGGTTAGGGTTAGAGTTCAGGACACACATATGTTTGGGTGAATATTGGGGTTGCGTTTAGGGTTGTATAAGATGTATTTTTAATATCACACTGAATGGTACACTCTTGATGGGCAAAAATTTTGGATGTTTTTTCATTCTCCATTATAGCGTATGAGATTCATTAGAATGAATGGGCCCATATGGTAAGGGTTAGGGTTAGGGTTAGAGTTCAGGACACACTTATGTTTGGGTGAATATTGGGGTTGGGTTTAGGGTTGGATAAGATGTATTTTTAATATCACACTGAATGGTAAACTCTTGATGGCGAAAAATTTTGGATGTTTTTCCATTCTCCATTATAGCGTATGAGATTCATTAGAATGAATGGGCCCATATGGTAAGGGTTAGGGTTAGGGTTAGAGTTCAGGACACACTTATGTTTGGGTGAATATTGGGGTTGGGTTTAGGGTTGGATAAGATGTATTTTGAATATCACACTGAATGGTACACTCTTGATGGGGAAAAATTTTGGATGTTTTTCCATTCTCCATTATAGCCTATGAGATTCATTAGAATGAATGGGCCCATATGGTAAGGGTTAGGGTTAGGGTTAGAGTTCAGGACACACTTACGTTTGGTTGAATATTGGGGTTGGGTTTAGGGTTGGATAAGATGTATTTTTAATATCACACTGAATGGCACACTCTTGATGGGGAAAAATTTTGGATGTTTTTCCATTCTCCATTATAGCCTATGAGATTCATTAGAATGAATGGGCCCATATGGTAAGGGTTAGGGTTAGGGTTAGACTTCAGGACACACATATGTTTGGGTGAATATTGGGGTTGGGTTTAGGGTTGGATAACATGTATTTTTAAAATCACACTGAATGGTACACTCTTGATGGGAAAAATTTTTAGAGGTTTTTCCATTCTCCATTATAGCCTATGAGATTCATTAGAATGAATGGGCCCATAAGGTAACGGTTAGAGTTAGGGTTAGAGTTCAGGACACACATATGTTTGGGTGAATATTGGGGTTGGGTTTAGGGTTGGATAAGATGTATTTTTAATATCACACTGAATGGTACACTATTGATGGGGAAAAAATTTTGGATGTTTTTCCATTCTCCATTATAGCCTATGAGATTCATAAGAATGAATGGGCCCATATGGTAAGGGTTAGGGTTAGGGTTAGACTTCAGGACACACATATGTTCGGTTTAAAATTGGGGTCTGGTTTAGGGTTGGGTAAGATGTATTTTTAATATCACACTGAATGGTACAGTATTGATGGAGAAAATTTTTTGATGTTTTTCCATTCTCCATTATAGCCTATGAGATTCATTAGAATGAATGGGCCCATATGGTAAGGGTTAGGGTTAGGGTTAGACTTCAGGACACACTTATGTTCTGGTGAATATTGAGGTTTGGTTTAGGGTTGGGTAAGATGTATTTTTAATATCACACTGAATGGTATACACTTGATGGGGAAAAATTTTGGATGTTTTTCCATTCTCCATTATAGCCTATGAGATTCATTAGAATGAATGGGCCCATATGGTAAGGGTTAGGGTTAGGGTTAGAGTTCAGGACACACTTATGTTCTGGTGAATATTGGGGTTTGGTTTAGGGTTGGGTAAGATGTATTTTTAATATCACACTGAATAGTATACACTTGATTGTGAAAAATTTTGGATGTTTTTCCATTCTCCATTATAGCCTATGAGATTCATTAGAATGAATGGGCCCATATGGTAAGGGTTAGGGTTAGGGTTAGAGTTCAGGACACACTTATGTTCTGGTGAATATTGGGGTTTGGTTTAGGGTTGGGTAAGATGTATTTTTAATATCACACTGAATGGTATACACTTGATGGGGAAAAATTTTGGATGTTTTTCCATTCTCCATTATAGCCTATGAGATTCATTAGAATGAATGGGCCCATATGGTAACGGTTAGGGTTAGAGTTCAGGACACACATATGTTTGGGTGAATATTGGGGTTGCGTTTAGGGTTGTATAAGATGTATTTTTAATATCACACTGAATGGTACACTCTTGATGGGCAAAAATTTTGGATGTTTTTTCATTCTCCATTATAGCCTATGAGATTCATTAGAATGAATGGGCCCATATGGTAAGGGTTAGGGTTAGGGTTAGAGTTCAGGACACACTTATGTTTGGGTGAATATTGGGGTTGGGTTTAGGGTTGGATAAGATGTATTTTTAATATCACACTGAATGGTACACTCTTGATGGGGAAAAATTTTGGATGTTTTTCCATTCTCCATTATAGCGTATGAGATTCATTAGAATGAATGGGCCCATATGGTAAGGGTTAGGGTTAGGGTTAGAGTTCAGGACACACTTATGTTTGGGTGAATATTGGGGTTGGGTTTAGGGTTGGATAAGATGTATTTTTAATATCACACTGAATGGTACACTCTTGATGGGGAAAAATTTTGGATGTTTTTCCATTCTCCATTATAGCCTATGAGATTCATTAGAATGAATGGGCCCATATGGTAAGGGTTAGGGTTAGGGTTAGAGTTCAGGACACACTTACGTTTGGGTGAATATTGGGGTTGGGTTTAGGGTTGGATAAGATGTATTTTTAATATCACACTGAATGGCACACTCTTGATGGGGAAAAATTTTGGATGTTTTTCCATTCTCCATTATAGCCTATGAGATTCATTAGAATGAATGGGCCCATATGGTAAGGGTTAGGGTTAGGGTTAGACTTCAGGACACACATATGTTTGGGTGAATATTGGGGTGGGGTTTAGGGTTGGATAACATGTATTTTTAATATCACACTGAATGGTACACTCTTGATGGGAAAAATTTTTAGAGGTTTTTCCATTCTCCATTATAGCCTATGAGATTCATTAGAATGAATGGGCCCATATGGTAACTGTTAGAGTTAGGGTTAGAGTTCAGGACACACATATGTTTGGGTGAATATTGGGGTTGGGTTTAGGGTTGGATAAGATGTATTTTTAATATCACACTGAATGGTACACTATTGATGGGGAAAAATTTTGGATGTTTTTCCATTCTCCATTGTAGCCTATGAGATTCATTAGAATGAATGGGCCCATATGGTAAGGGTTAGGGTTAGGGTTAGACTTCAGGACACACATATGTTCGGTTTAAAATTGGGGTCTGGTTTAGGGTTGGGTAAGATGTATTTTTAATATCACACTGAATGGTACAGTATTGATGGAGAAAATTTTTTGATGTTTTTCCATTCTCCATTATAGCCTATGAGATTCATTAGAATGAATGGGCCCATATGGTAAGGGTTAGGGTTAGGGTTAGACTTCAGGACACACTTATGTTCTGGTGAATATTGAGGTTTGGTTTAGGGTTGGGTAAGATGTATTTTTAATATCACACTGAATGGTATACACTTGATGGGGAAAAATTTTGGATGTTTTTCCATTCTCCATTATAGCCTATGAGATTCATTAGAATGAATGGGCCCATATGGTAAGGGTTAGGGTTAGGGTTAGAGTTCAGGACACACTTCTGTTCTGGTGAATATTGGGGTTTGGTTTAGGGTTGGGTAAGATGTATTTTTAATATCACACTGAATGGTATACACTTGATGGGGAAAAATTTTGGATGTTTTTCCATTCTCCATTATAGCCTATGAGATTCATTAGAATGAATGGGCCCATATGGTAACGGTTAGGGTTAGGGTTAGAGTTCAGGACACACATATGTTTGGGTGAATATTGGGGTTGCGTTTAGGGTTGTATAAGATGTATTTTTAATATCACACTGAATGGTACACTCTTGATGGGGAAAAATTTTGGATGTTTTTCCATTCTCCATTATAGCCTATGAGATTCATTAGAATGAATGGGCCCATATGGTAAGGGTTAGGGTTAGGGTTAGAGTTCAGGACACACTTATGTTTGGGTGAATATTGGGGTTGGGTTTAGGGTTGGATAAGATGTATTTTTAATATCACACTGAATGGTACACTCTTGATGGGGAAAAATTTTGGATGTTTTTCCATTCTCCATTATAGCGTATGAGATTCATTAGAATGAATGGGCCCATATGGTAAGGGTTAGGGTTAGGGTTAGAGTTCAGGACACACTTATGTTTGGGTGAATATTGGGGTTGGGTTTAGGGTTGGATAAGATGTATTTTTAATATCACACTGAATGGTACACTCTTGATGGGGAAAAATTTTGGATGTTTTTCCATTCTCCATTATAGCCTATGAGATTCATTAGAATGAATGGGCCCATATGGTAAGGGTTAGGGTTAGGGTTAGAGTTCAGGACACACTTACGTTTGGGTGAATATTGGGGTTGGGTTTAGGGTTGGATAAGATGTATTTTTAATATCACACTGAATGGCACACTCTTGATGGGGAAAAATTTTGGATGTTTTTCCATTCTCCATTATAGCCTATGAGATTCATTAGAATGAATGGGCCCATATGGTAAGGGTTAGGGTTAGGGTTAGACTTCAGGACACACATATGTTTGGGTGAATATTGGGGTGGGGTTTAGGGTTGGATAACATGTATTTTTAATAACACACTGAATGGTACACTCTTGATGGGAAAATTTTTTAGAGGTTTTTCCATTCTCCATTATAGCCTATGAGATTCATTAGAATCAATGGGCCCATATGGTAACGGTTAGGGTTAGGGTTAGAGTTCAGGACACACATATGTTTGGGTGAATATTGGGGTTGGGTTTAGGGTTGGATAAGATGTATTTTTAATATCACACTGAATGGTACACTATTGATGGGGAAAAATTTTGGATGTTTTTCCATTCTCCATTATAGCCTATGAGATTCATTAGAATGAATGGGCCCATATGGTAAGGGTTAGGGTTAGGGTTAGACTTCAGGACACACATATGTTCGGTTTAAAATTGGGGTCTGGTTTAGGGTTGGGTAACATGTATTTTTAATATCACACTGAATGGTAGAGTATTGATGGAGAAAATTTTTTGATGTTTTTCCATTCTCCATTATAGCCTATGAGATTCATTAAAATGAATGGGCCCATATGGTAAGGGTTAGGGTTAGGGTTAGACTTCAGGACACACATATGTTTCGGTGAATATTGGGGTGGGGTTTAGGGTTGGATAAGATGTATTTTTAATATCACACTGAATGGTACACTCTTGATGGGAAAAAATTTTAGATGTTTTTCCATTCTCCATTAGAGCCTATGAGATTCATTAGAATGAATGGGCCCATATGGTAAGGGTTAGGGTTAGGGTTGGAGTTCAGGACACACTTATGTTCTGGTGAATGTTGGGGTTTGGTTTGGGGTTGGGTAAGATGTATTTTCAATATCACACTGAATGGTATACACATGATGGTGAAAAATTTTGGATGTTTTTCCATTCTCCATTATAGTCTATGAGATTCTTTAGAATGAATGGGCCCATATGGTAACGGTTAGGGTTAGGGTTAGAGTTCAGGACACACATATGTTTGGGTGAATATTGGGGTTGCGTTTAGGGTTGGATAAGATGTATTTTTAATATCACACTGAATGGTACACTCTTGATGGGGAAAAATTTTGGATGTTTTTCCATTCTCCATTATAGCCTATGAGATTCATTAGAATGAATGGGCCCATATAGTAAGGGTTAGGGTTAGGCTTAGAGTTCAGGACACACTTATGTTTGGGTGAATATTGGGGTTGGGTTTAGGGTTGGATAAGATGTATTTTTAATATCACACTGAATGGTACAATATTGATGGGGAAAAATTTTGGATGTTTTTCCATTCTCCATTATAGCCTATGAGATTCATTAGAATGAATGGGCCCATATGGTAAGGGTTAGGGTTAGGGTTAGAGTTCAGGACACACTTATGTTTGGGATAATATTGGGGTTGGGTTTAGGGTTGGATAAGATGTATTTTTAAAATCACACTGAATGGCACACTCTTGATGGGGAAAAATTTTGGATGTTTTTCCATTCTCCATTATAGCCTATGAGATTCATTAGAATGAATGGGCCCATATGGTAAGGGTTAGGGTTAGAGTTCAGGACACACTTATGTTTGGGTGAATATTGGGGTTGGGTTTAGGGTTGGATAAGATGTATTTTTAATATCACACTGAATGGTACACTATTGATGGGGAAAGATTTTGGATGTTTTTCCATTCTCCATTATAGCCTATGAGATTCATTAGAATGAATGGGCCCATATGGTAAGGGTTAGGGTTAGGGTTAGACTTCAGGACACACATATGTTCGGTTTAAAATTGGGGTCTGGTTTAGGGTTGGGTAAGATGTATTTTTAATATCACACTGAATGGTACAGTATTGATGGAGAAAAATTTTGGATGTTTTTCCATTCTCCATTATAGCGTATGAGATTCATTAGAATGAATGGGCCCATATGGTAAGGGTTAGGGTTAGGGTTAGAGTTCAGGACACACTTATGTTCTGGTGAATATTGTGGTTTGGTTTAGGGTTGGGTAAGATGTATTTTTAATATCACACTGAATGGTATACACTTGATGGTGAAAAATTTTGGATGTTTTTCCATTCTCCATTATAGCCTATGAGATTCATTAGAATGAATGGGCCCATATGGTAAGGGTTAGGGTTAGGGTTAGAGTTCAGGACACACTTATGTTCTGGTGAATATTGGGGTTTGGTTTAGGGTTGGGTAAGATGTATTTTTAATATCACACTGAATGGTATACACTTGATGGGGAAAAATTTTGGATGTTTTTCCATTCTCCATTATAGCCTATGAGATTCATTAGAATGAATGGGCCCATATGGTAAGGGTTAGGGTTAGAGTTCAGGACACACTTATGTTTGGGTGAATATTGGGGTTGCGTTTAGGGTTGGATAAGATGTATTTTTAATTTCACACTGAATGGTATACACCTGATGGGAAAATTTTTTGGATGTTTTTCAATTCTCCATTATAGCCTATGAGATTCAGTAGAATGAATGGGCCCATATGGTAAGGGTTAGGGTTAGGCTTAGAGTTCAGGAAACACTTATGTTTGGGTGAATATTGGGGTTGGGTTTAGGGTTGGATAAGATGTATTTTTAATATCACACTGAATGGTACACTATTGATGGGGAAAGATTTTGGATGTTTTTCCATTCTCCATTATAGCCTATGAGATTCATTAGAATGAATGGGCCGATATGGTAAGGGTTAGGGTTAGGGTTAGAGTTCAGGACACACTTATTTTTGGGATAATATTGGGGTTGGGTTTAGGGTTGGATAAGATGTATTTTTAATATCACACTGAATGGCACACTCTTGATGGGGAAAAATTTTGGATGTTTTTCCATTCTCCATTATAGCCTATGAGATTTATTAGAATGAATGGGCCCATATGGTAAGGGTTAGGGTTAGGGTTATAGTTCAGGACACACTTATGTTTGGGTGAATATTGGGGTTGGGTTTAGGGTTGGATAAGATGTATTTTTAATATCACACTGAATGGTACACTCTTGATGGGGAAAAATTTTGGATGTTTTTCCATTCTCCATTATAGCCTATGAGATTCATTAGAATGAATGGGCCCATATGGTAAGGGTTAGGGTTAGGGTTAGAGTTCAGGACACACTTATGTTCTGGTGAATATTGGGGTTGGGTTTAGGGTTGGATAAGATGTATTTTTAATATCACACTGAATGGTACACTATTGATGGGGAAAGATTTTGGATGTTTTTCCATTCTCCATTATAGCCTATGAGATTCATTCGAATGAATGGGCCCATATGGTAAGGGTTAGGGTTAGGGTTAGACTTCAGGACACACATATGTACGGTTTAAAATTGGGGTCTGGTTTAGGGTTGGGTAAGATGTATTTTTAATATCACACTGAATGGTACAGTATTGATGGAGAAAAATTTTAGATGTTTTTCCATTCTCCATTATAGCGTATGAGATTCATTAGAATGAATGGGCCCATATGGTAAGGGTTAGGGTTAGGGTTAGAGTTCAGGACACACTTATGTTCTGGTGAATATTGTGGTTTGGTTTAGGGTTGGGTAAGATGTATTTTTAATATCACACTGAATGGTATACACTTGATGGTGAAAAATTTTGGATGTTTTTCCATTCTCCATTATAGCCTATGAGATTCATTAGAATGAATGGGCCCATATGGTAAGGGTTAGGGTTAGGGTTAGAGTTCAGGACACACTTATGTTCTGGTGAATATTGGGGTTTGGTTTAGGGTTGGGTAAGATGTATTTTTAATATCACACTGAATGGTATACACTTGATGGGGAAAAATTTTGGATGTTTTTCCATTCTCCATTATAGCCTATGAGATTCATTAGAATGAATGGGCCCATATGGTAAGGGTTAGGGTTAGGGTTAGAGTTCAGGACACACTTATGTTTGGGTGAATATTGGGGTTGCGTTTAGGGTTGGATAAGATGTATTTTTAATATCACACTGAATGGTACACTATTGATGGGGAAAGATTTTGGATGTTTTTCCATTCTCCATTATAGCCTATGAGATTCATTAGAATGAATGGGCCCATATGGTAAGGGTTAGGGTTAGGGTTAGACTTCAGGACACACATATGTACGGTTTAAAATTGGGGTCTGGTTTAGGGTTGGGTAAGATGTATCTTTAATATCACACTGAATGGTACCGTATTGATGGAGAAAAATTTTGGATGTTTTTCCATTCTCCATTATAGCGTATGAGATTCACTAGAATGAATGGGCCCATATGGTAAGGGTTAGGGTTAGGGTTAGAGTTCAGGACACACTTATGTTCTGGTGAATATTGTGGTTTGGTTTAGGGTTGGGTAAGATGTATTTTTAATATCACACTGAATGGTATACACTTGATGGTGAAAAATTTTGGATGTTTTTCCATTCTCCATTATAGCCTATGAGATTCATTAGAATGAATGGGCCCATATGGTAAGGGTTAGGGTTAGGGTTAGAGTTCAGGACACACTTATGTTCTGGTGAATATTGGGGTTTGGTTTAGGGTTGGGTAAGATGTATTTTTAATATCACACTGAATGGTATACACTTGATGGGGAAAAATTTTGGATGTTTTTCCATTCTCCATTATAGCCTATGAGATTCATTAGAATGAATGGGCCCATATGGTAAGGGTTAGGGTTAGGGTTAGAGTTCAGGACACACTTATGTTTGGGTGAATATTGGGGTTGCGTTTAGGGTTGGATAAGATGTATTTTTAATATCACACTGAATGGTACACTATTGATGGGGAAAGATTTTGGATGTTTTTCCATTCTCCATTATAGCCTATGAAATTCATTAGAATGAATGGGCCCATATGGTAAGGGTTAGGGTTAGGGTTAGACTTCAGGACACACATATGTACGGTTTAAAATTGGGGTCTGGTTTAGGGTTGGGTAAGATGTATTTTTAATATCACACTGAATGGTACAGTATTGATGGAGAAAAATTTTGGATGTTTTTCCATTCTCCATTATAGCGTATGAGATTCATTAGAATGAATGGGCCCATATGGTAAGGGTTAGGGTTAGGGTTAGAGTTCAGGACACACTTATGTTCTGGTGAATATTGTGGTTTGGTTTAGGGTTGGGTAAGATGTATTTTTAATATCACACTGAATGGTATACACTTGATGGTGAAAAATTTTGGATGTTTTTCCATTCTCCATTATAGCCTATGAGATTCATTAGAATGAATGGGCCCATATGGTAAGGGTTAGGGTTAGGGTTAGAGTTCAGGACACACTTATGTTCTGGTGAATATTGGGGTTTGGTTTAGGGTTGGGTAAGATGTATTTTTAATATCACACTGAATGGTATACACTTGATGGGGAAAAATTTTGGATGTTTTTCCATTCTCCATTATAGCCTATGAGATTCATTAGAATGAATGGGCCCATATGGTAAGGGTTAGGGTTAGGGTTAGAGTTCAGGACACACTTATGTTTGGGTGAATATTGGGGTTGCGTTTAGGGTTGGATAAGATGTATTTTTAATTTCACACTGAATGGTATACACCTGATGGGGAAATTTTTTGGATGTTTTTCAATTCTCCATTATAGCCTATGAGATTCATTAGAATGAGTGGGCCCATATGGTATGGGTTAGGGTTAGAGTTCAGAAGACACTTATCTTCGTGTGAATATTGGGGTTTGGTTTAGGGTTGGGTAAGAGGTATTTTTAATATCACACTGAATCGTATACTCTTGATGGGGAAAAATTTTGGATGTTTTTCCATTCTCCATTATAGCCTATGAGATTCAATAGAATGAATGGGCCCATATGGTAACGGTTAGGGTTAGGGTTAGAGTTCAGGACACACATATGTTAGGTTTAAAATTAGGGTCTGGTTTAGGGTTGGGTAAGATGTATTTTTAATATCACACTGAATGGTAGAGTATTGATGGGGAAAAATTTTGGATGTTTTTCCATTCTCCATTATAGCCTATGAGATTCATTAGAATGAATGGGCCCATATGGTAAGGGTTAGGGTTAGGGTTAGAGTTCAGGACACACTTATGTTCTGGTGAATATTGGGGTTTGGTTTAGGGTTGGGTAAGATGTATTTTTAATATCACACTGAATGGTATACACTTGATGGGGAAAAATTTTGGATGTTTTTCCATTCTCCATTATAGCCTATGAGATTCATTAGAATGAATGGGCCCATATGGTAACGGTTAGGGTTAGGGTTAGAGTTCAGGACACACTTATGTTTGGGTGAATATTGGGGTTGGGTTTAGGGTTGGATAAGATGTATTTTTAATATCACACTGAATGGTACACTATTGATGGGGAAAGATTTTGGATGTTTTTCCATTCTCCATTATAGCCTATGAGATTCATTAGAATGAATGGGCCCATATGGTAAGGGTTAGGGTTAGGGTTAGAGTTCAGGACACACTTATGTTCTGGTGAATGCTGGGGTTTGGTTTAGGGTTGGGTAAGATGTATTTTTAATATCACACTGAATGGTATACACTTGATGGTGAAAAATTTTGGATGTTTTTCCATTCTCCATTATAGCCTATGAGATTCATTAGAATGAATGGGCCCATATGGTAACGGTTAGGGTTAGGGTTAGAGTTCAGGACACACATATGTTTGGGTGAATATTGGGGTTGGGTTTAGGGTTGGATAAGATGTATTTTTAATATCACACTGAATGGTACACTCTTGATGGGGAAAAATTTTGGATGTTTTTCCATTCTCCATTATAGCCTATGAGATTCATTAGAATGAATGGGCCCATATGGTAAGGGTTAGGGTTAGAGTTAGAGTTCAGGACACACTTATGTTTGGGTGAATATTGGGGTTGGGTTTAGGGTTGGATAAGATGTATTTTTAATATCACACTGAATGGCACACTCTTGATGGGGAAAAATTTTGGATGTTTTTCCATTCTCCATTATAGCCTATGAGATTCATTAGAATGAATGGGCCCATATGGTAAGGGTAAGGGTTAGGGTTAGACTTCAGGACACACATATGTTTGGGTGAATATTGGGGTGGGGTTTAGGGTTGGATAAGATGTATTTTTAATATAACACTGAATGGTACACTCTTGATGGGAAAAAAATTTAGATGTTTTTCCATTCTCCATTATAGCCTATGAGATTCATTAGAATGAATGGGCCCATATGGTAAGGATTAGGGTTAGGGTTAGAGTTCAGGACACACTTATGTTCTGGTGAATGTTGGGGTTTGGTTTAGGGTTGGGTAAGATGTATTTTTAATATCACACTGAATGGTATACACTTGATGGGGAAAAATTTTGGATGTTTTTCCATTCTCCATTATAGCCTATGAGATTCATTAGAATGAATGGGCCCATATGGTAAGGGTTAGGGTTAGGGTTAGAGTTCAGGACACACTTATGTTCTGGTGAATATTGGGGTTTGGTTTAGGGTTGGGTAAGATGTATTTTTAATATCACACTGAATGGTATACACTTGATGGGGAAAGATTTTGGATGTTTTTCCATTCTCCATTATAGCCTATGAGATTCATTAGAATGAATGGGCCCATATGGTAAGGGTTAGGGTTAGGGTTAGACTTCAGGACACACATATGTACGGTTTAAAATTGGGGTCTGGTTTAGGGTTGGGTAAGATGTATTTTTAATATCACACTGAATGGTACAGTATTGATGGAGAAAAATTTTGGATGTTTTTCCATTCTCCATTATAGCGTATGAGATTCATTAGAATGAATGGGCCCATATGGTAAGGGTTAGGGTTAGGGTTAGAGTTCAGGACACACTTATGTTCTGGTGAATATTGTGGTTTGGTTTAGGGTTGGGTAAGATGTATTTTTAATATCACACTGAATGGTATACACTTGATGGTGAAAAATTTTGGATGTTTTTCCATTCTCCATTATAGCCTATGAGATTCATTAGAATGAATGGGCCCATATGGTAAGGGTTAGGGTTAGGGTTAGAGTTCAGGACACACTTATGTTCTGGTGAATATTGGGGTTTGGTTTAGGGTTGGGTAAGATGTATTTTTAATATCACACTGAATGGTATACACTTGATGGGGAAAAATTTTGGATGTTTTTCCATTCTCCATTATAGCCTATGAGATTCATTAGAATGAATGGGCCCATATGGTAAGGGTTAGGGTTAGGGTTAGAGTTCAGGACACACTTATGTTTGGGTGAATATTGGGGTTGCGTTTAGGGTTGGATAAGATGTATTTTTAATTTCACACTGAATGGTATACACCTGATGGGGAAATCTTTTGGATGTTTTTCAATTCTCCATTATAGCCTATGAGATTCATTAGAATGAGTGGGCCCATATGGTATGGGTTAGGGTTAGAGTTCAGAAGACACTTATCTTCGTGTGAATATTGGGGTTTGGTTTAGGGTTGGGTAAGAGGTATTTTTAATATCACACTGAATCGTATACTCTTGATGGGGAAAAATTTTGGATGTTTTTCCATTCTCCATTATAGCCTATGAGATTCAATAGAATGAATGGGCCCATATGGTAACGGTTAGGGTTAGGGTTAGAGTTCAGGACACACATATGTTAGGTTTAAAATTAGGGTCTGGTTTAGGGTTGGGTAAGATGTATTTTTAATATCACACTGAATGGTAGAGTATTGATGGAGAAAAATTTTGGATGTTTTTCCATTCTCCATTATAGCCTATAAGATTCATTAGAATGAATGGGCCCATATGGTAAGGGTAAGGGTTAGGGTTAGACTTCAGGACACACATATGTTTGGGTGAATATTGGGGTGGGGTTTAGGGTTGGATAAGATGTATTTTTAATATAACACTGAATGGTACACTCTTGATGGGGAAAAATTTTGGATGTTTTTCCATTCTCCATTATAGCCTATGAGATTCATTAGAATGAATGGGCCCATATGGTAAGGGTTAGGGTTAGGGTTAGAGTTCAGGACACACTTATGTTCTGGTGAATATTGGGGTTTGGTTTAGGGTTGGGTAAGATGTATTTTTAATATCACACTGAATGGTATACACTTGATGGGGAAAAATTTTGGATGTTTTTCCATTCTCCATTATAGCCTATGAGATTCATTAGAATGAATGGGCCCATATGGTAACGGTTAGGGTTAGGGTTAGAGTTCAGGACACACTTATGTTTGGGTGAATATTGGGGTTGGGTTTAGGGTTGGATAAGATGTATTTTTAATATCACACTGAATGGCACACTCTTGATGGGGAAAAATTTTGGATGTTTTTCCATTCTCCATTATAGCCTATGAGATTCATTAGAATGAATGGGCCCATATGGTAAGGGTTAGGGTTAGGGTTAGACTTCAGGACACACATATGTTTGGGTGAATATTGGGGTGGGGTTTAGGGTTGGATAAGATGTATTTTTAATATCACACTGAATGGTACACTCTTGATGGGAAAAAATTTTAGATGTTTTTCCATTCTCCATTATAGCCTATGAGATTCATTAGAATGAATGGGCCCATATGGTAAGGGTTAGGGTTAGGGTTAGAGTTCAGGACACACTTATGTTTGGGTGAATATTGGGGTTGGGTTTAGGGTTGGATAAGATGTATTTTTAATATCACACTGAATGGTACACTATTGATGGGGAAAGATTTTTGATGTTTTTCCATTCTCCATTATAGCCTATGAGATTCATTAGAATGAATGGGCCCATATGGTAAGGGTTAGGGTTAGGGTTAGAGTTCAGGACACACTTATGTTCTGGTGAATGCTGGGGTTTGGTTTAGGGTTGGGTAAGATGTATTTTTAATATCACACTGAATGGTATACACCTGATGGTGAAAAATTTCGGATGTTTTTCCATTCTCCATTATAGCCTATGAGATTCATTAGAATGAATGGGCCCATATGGTAACGGTTAGGGTTAGGGTTAGAGTTCAGGACACACATATGTTTGGGTGAATATTGGGGTTGGGTTTAGGGTTGGATAAGATGTATTTTTAATATCACACTGAATGGTACACTCTTGATGGGGAAAATTTTTGGATGTTTTTCCATTCTCCATTATAGCCTATGAGATTCATTAGAATGAATGGGCCCATATGGTAAGGGTTAGGGTTAGGGTTAGACTTCAGGACACACTTATGTTTGGGTGAATATTGGGGTTGGGTTTAGGGTTGGATAAGATGTATTTTTAATATCACACTGAATGGTACACTCTTGATGGGGAAAAATTTTGGATGTTTTTCCATTCTCCATTATAGCCTATGAGATTCATTAGAATGAATGGGCCCATATGGTAAGGGTTAGGGTTAGGGTTAGAGTTCAGGACACACTTATGTTCTGGTGAATATTGGGGTTTGGTTTAGGGTTGGGTAAGATGTATTTTTAATATCACACTGAATGGTATACACTTGATGGGGAAAAATTTTGGATGTTTTTCCATTCTCCATTATAGCCTATGAGATTCATTAGAATGAATGGGCCCATATGGTAAGGGTTAGGGTTAGGGTTAGAGTTCAGGACACACTTATGTTTGGGTGAATATTGGGGTTGGGTTTAGGGTTGGATAAGATGTATTTTTAATATAACACTGAATGGTACACTCTTGATGGGAAAAAATTTTAGATGTTTTTCCATTCTCCATTATAGCCTATGAGATTCATTAGAATGAATGGGCCCATATGGTAAGGGTTAGGGTTAGGGTTAGAGTTCAGGACACACTTATGTTCTGGTGAATATTGGGGTTTGGTTTAGGGTTGGGTAAGATGTATTTTTAATATCACACTGAATGGTATACACTTGATGGGGAAAAATTTTGGATGTTTTTCCATTCTCCATTATAGCCTATGAGATTCATTAGAATGAATGGGCCCATATGGTAAGGGTTAGGGTTAGGGTTAGAGTTCAGGACACACTTATGTTTGGGTGAATATTGGGGTTTGGTTTAGGGTTGGGTAAGATGTATTTTTAATATCACACTGAATGGTATACACTTGATGGGGAAAAATTTTGGATGTTTTTCCATTCTCCATTATAGCCTATGAGATACATTAGAATGAATGGGCCCATATGGTAAGGGTTAGGGTTAGGGTTAGAGTTCAGGACACACTTATGTTTGGGTGAATATTGGGGTTGCGTTTAGGGTTGGATAAGATGTATTTTTAATATCACACTGAATGGTACACTATTGATGGGGAAAGATTTTGGATGTTTTTCCATTCTCCATTATAGCCTATGAGATTCATTAGAATGAATGGGCCCATATGGTAAGGGTTAGGGTTAGGGTTAGACTTCAGGACACACATATGTACGGTTTAAAATTGGGGTCTGGTTTAGGGTTGGGTAAGATGTATTTTTAATATCACACTGAATGGTACAGTATTGATGGAGAAAAATTTTGGATGTTTTTCCATTCTCCATTATAGCGTATGAGATTCATTAGAATGAATGGGCCCATATGGTAAGGGTTAGGGTTAGGGTTAGAGTTCAGGACACACTTATGTTCTGGTGAATATTGTGGTTTGGTTTAGGGTTGGGTAAGATGTATTTTTAATATCACACTGAATGGTATACACTTGATGGTGAAAAATTTTGGATGTTTTTCCATTCTCCATTATAGCCTATGAGATTCATTAGAATGAATGGGCCCATATGGTAAGGGTTAGGGTTAGGGTTAGAGTTCAGGACACACTTATGTTCTGGTGAATATTGGGGTTTGGTTTAGGGTTGGGTAAGATGTATTTTTAATATCACACTGAATGGTATACACTTGATGGGGAAAAATTTTGGATGTTTTTCCATTCTCCATTATAGCCTATGAGATTCATTAGAATGAATGGGCCCATATGGTAAGGGTTAGGGTTAGGGTTAGAGTTCAGGACACACTTATGTTTGGGTGAATATTGGGGTTGCGTTTAGGGTTGGATAAGATGTATTTTTAATTTCACACTGAATGGTATACACCTGATGGGGAAATTTTTTGGATGTTTTTCAATTCTCCATTATAGCCTATGAGATTCATTAGAATGAGTGGGCCCATATGGTATGGGTTAGGGTTAGAGTTCAGAAGACACTTATCTTCGTGTGAATATTGGGGTTTGGTTTAGGGTTGGGTAAGAGGTATTTTTAATATCACACTGAATCGTATACTCTTGATGGGGAAAAATTTTGGATGTTTTTCCATTCTCCATTATAGCCTATGAGATTCAATAGAATGAATGGGCCCATATGGTAACGGTTAGGGTTAGGGTTAGAGTTCAGGACACACATATGTTAGGTTTAAAATTAGGGTCTGGTTTAGGGTTGGGTAGGATGTATTTTTAATATCACACTGAATGGTAGAGTATTGATGGAGAAAAATTTTGGATGTTTTTCCATTCTCCATTATAGCCTATAAGATTCATTAGAATGAATGGGCCCATATGGTAAGGGTAAGGGTTAGGGTTAGACTTCAGGACACACATATGTTTGGGTGAATATTGGGGTGGGGTTTAGGGTTGGATAAGATGTATTTTTAATATAACACTGAATGGTACACTCTTGATGGGGAAAAATTTTGGATGTTTTTCCATTCTCCATTATAGCCTATGAGATTCATTAGAATGAATGGGCCCATATGGTAAGGGTTAGGGTTAGGGTTAGAGTTCAGGACACACTTATGTTCTGGTGAATATTGGGGTTTGGTTTAGGGTTGGGTAAGATGTATTTTTAATATCACACTGAATGGTATACACTTGATGGGGAAAAATTTTGGATGTTTTTCCATTCTCCATTATAGCCTATGAGATTCATTAGAATGAATGGGCCCATATGGTAACGGTTAGGGTTAGGGTTAGAGTTCAGGACACACTTATGTTTGGGTGAATATTGGGGTTGGGTTTAGGGTTGGATAAGATGTATTTTTAATATCACACTGAATGGCACACTCTTGATGGGGAAAAATTTTGGATGTTTTTCCATTCTCCATTATAGCCTATGAGATTCATTAGAATGAATGGGCCCATATGGTAAGGGTTAGGGTTAGGGTTAGACTTCAGGACACACATATGTTTGGGTGAATATTGGGGTGGGGTTTAGGGTTGGATAAGATGTATTTTTAATATCACACTGAATGGTACACTCTTGATGGGAAAAAATTTTAGATGTTTTTCCATTCTCCATTATAGCCTATGAGATTCATTAGAATGAATGGGCCCATATGGTAAGGGTTAGGGTTAGGGTTAGAGTTCAGGACACACTTATGTTTGGGTGAATATTGGGGTTGGGTTTAGGGTTGGATAAGATGTATTTTTAATATCACACTGAATGGTACACTATTGATGGGGAAAGATTTTGGATGTTTTTCCATTCTCCATTATAGCCTATGAGATTCATTAGAATGAATGGGCCCATATGGTAAGGGTTAGGGTTAGGGTTAGAGTTCAGGACACACTTATGTTCTGGTGAATGCTGGGGTTTGGTTTAGGGTTGGGTAAGATGTATTTTTAATATCACACTGAATGGTATACACCTGATGGTGAAAAATTTTGGATGTTTTTCCATTCTCCATTATAGCCTATGAGATTCATTAGAATGAATGGGCCCATATGGTAACGGTTAGGGTTAGGGTTAGAGTTCAGGACACACATATGTTTGGGTGAATATTGGGGTTGGGTTTAGGGTTGGATAAGATGTATTTTTAATATCACACTGAATGGTACACTCTTGATGGGGAAAAATTTTGGATGTTTTTCCATTCTCCATTATAGCCTATGAGATTCATTAGAATGAATGGGCCCATATGGTAAGGGTTAGGGTTAGGGTTAGACTTCAGGACACACTTATGTTTGGGTGAATATTGGGGTTGGGTTTAGGGTTGGATAAGATGTATTTTTAATATCACACTGAATGGTACACTCTTGATGGGGAAAAATTTTGGATGTTTTTCCATTCTCCATTATAGCCTATGAGATTCATTAGAATGAATGGGCCCATATGGTAAGGCTTAGGGTTAGGGTTAGAGTTCAGGACACACTTATGTTCTGGTGAATATTGGGGTTTGGTTTAGGGTTGGGTAAGATGTATTTTTAATATCACACTGAATGGTATACACTTGATGGGGAAAAATTTTGGATGTTTTTCCATTCTCCATTATAGCCTATGAGATTCATTAGAATGAATGGGCCCATATGGTAACGGTTAGGGTTAGGGTTAGAGTTCAGGACACACTTATGTTTGGGTGAATATTGGGGTTGGGTTTAGGGTTGGATAAGATGTATTTTTAATATCACACTGAATGGCACACTCTTGATGGGTAAAAATTTTGGATGTTTTTCCATTCTCCATTATAGCCTATGAGATTCATTAGAATGAATGGGCCCATATGGTAAGGGTTAGGGTTAGGGTTAGACTTCAGGACACACATATGTTTGGGTGAATATTGGGGTGGGGTTTAGGGTTGGATAAGATGTATTTTTAATATCACACTGAATGGTACACTCTTGATGGGAAAAAATTTTAGATGTTTTTCCATTCTCCATTATAGCCTATGAGATTCATTAGAATGAATGGGCCCATATGGTAAGGGTTAGGGTTAGGGTTAGAGTTCAGGACACACTTATGTTTGGGTGAATATTGGGGTTGGGTTTAGGGTTGGATAAGTTGTATTTTTAATATCACACTGAATGGTACACTATTGATGGGGAAAGATTTTGGATGTTTTTCCATTCTCCATTATAGCCTATGAGATTCATTAGAATGAATGGGCCCATATGGTAAGGGTTAGGGTTAGGGTTAGAGTTCAGGACACACTTATGTTCTGGTGAATGCTGGGGTTTGGTTTAGGGTTGGGTAAGATGTATTTTTAATATCACACTGAATGGTATACACTTGATGGTGAAAAATTTTGGATGTTTTTCCATTCTCCATTATAGCCTATGAGATTCATTAGAATGAATGGGCCCATATGGTAACGGTTAGGGTTAGGGTTAGAGTTCAGGACACACATATGTTTGGGTGAATATTGGGGTTGGGTTTAGGGTTGGATAAGATGTATTTTTAATATCACACTGAATGGTACACTCTTGATGGGGAAAAATTTTGGATGTTTTTCCATTCTCCATTATAGCCTATGAGATTCATTAGAATGAATGGGCCCATATGGTAAGGGTTAGGGTTAGGGTTAGAGTTCAGGACACACTTATGTTTGGGTGAATATTGGGGTTGGGTTTAGGGTTGGATAAGATGTATTTTTAATATCACACTGAATGGCACACTCTTGATGGGGAAAAATTTTGGATGTTTTTCCATTCTCCATTATAGCCTATGAGATTCATTAGAATGAATGGGCCCATATGGTAAGGGTAAGGGTTAGGGTTAGACTTCAGGACACACATATGTTTGGGTGAATATTGGGGTGGGGTTTAGGGTTGGATAAGATGTATTTTTAATATAACACTGAATGGTACACTCTTGATGGGAAAAAATTTTAGATGTTTTTCCATTCTCCATTATAGCCTATGAGATTCATTAGAATGAATGGGCCCATATGGTAAGGATTAGGGTTAGGGTTAGAGTTCAGGACACACTTATGTTCTGGTGAATGTTGGGGTTTGGTTTAGGGTTGGGTAAGATGTATTTTTAATATCACACTGAATGGTATACACTTGATGGGGAAAAAATTTGGATGTTTTTCCATTCTCCATTATAGCCTATGAGATTCATTAGAATGAATGGGCCCATATGGTAAGGGTTAGGGTTAGGGTTAGAGTTCAGGACACACTTATGTTCTGGTGAATATTGGGGTTTGGTTTAGGGTTGGGTAAGATGTATTTTTAATATCACACTGAATGGTTTACACTTGATGGGGAAAAATTTTGGATGTTTTTCCATTCTCCATTATAGCCTATGAGATTCATTAGAATGAATGGGCCCATATGGTAAGGGTTAGGGTTAGGGTTAGAGTTCAGGACACACTTATGTTTGGGTGAATATTGGGGTTGCGTTTAGGGTTGGATAAGATGTATTTTTAATATCACACTGAATGGTACACTATTGATGGGGAAAGATTTTGGATGTTTTTCCATTCTCCATTATAGCCTATGAGATTCATTAGAATGAATGGGCCCATATGGTAAGGGTTAGGGTTAGGGTTAGACTTCAGGACACACATATGTACGGTTTAAAATTGGGGTCTGGTTTAGGGTTGGGTAAGATGTATTTTTAATATCACACTGAATGGTACAGTATTGATGGAGAAAAATTTTGGATGTTTTTCCATTCTCCATTATAGCGTATGAGATTCATTAGAATGAATGGGCCCATATGGTAAGGGTTAGGGTTAGGGTTAGAGTTCAGGACACACTTATGTTCTGGTGAATATTGTGGTTTGGTTTAGGGTTGGGTAAGATGTATTTTTAATATCACACTGAATGGTATACACTTGATGGTGAAAAATTTTGGATGTTTTTCCATTCTCCATTATAGCCTATGAGATTCATTAGAATGAATGGGCCCATATGGTAAGGGTTAGGGTTAGGGTTAGAGTTCAGGACACACTTATGTTCTGGTGAATATTGGGGTTTGGTTTAGGGTTGGGTAAGATGTATTTTTAATATCACACTGAATGGTATACACTTGATGGGGAAAAATTTTGGATGTTTTTCCATTCTCCATTATAGCCTATGAGATTCATTAGAATGAATGGGCCCATATGGTAAGGGTTAGGGTTAGGGTTAGAGTTCAGGACACACTTATGTTTGGGTGAATATTGGGGTTGCGTTTAGGGTTGGATAAGATGTATTTTTAATTTCACACTGAATGGTATACACCTGATGGGGAAATTTTTTGGATGTTTTTCAATTCTCCATTATAGCCTATGAGATTTATTAGAATGAGTGGGCCCATATGGTATGGGTTAGGGTTAGAGTTCAGAAGACACTTATCTTCGTGTGAATATTGGGGTTTGGTTTAGGGTTGGGTAAGAGGTATTTTTAATATCACACTGAATCGTATACTCTTGATGGGGAAAAATTTTGGATGTTTTTCCATTCTCCATTATAGCCTATGAGATTCAATAGAATGAATGGGCCCATATGGTAACGGTTAGGGTTAGGGTTAGAGTTCAGGACACACATATGTTAGGTTTAAAATTAGGGTCTGGTTTAGGGTTGGGTAAGATGTATTTTTAATATCACACTGAATGGTAGAGTATTGATGGAGAAAAATTTTGGATGTTTTTCCATTCTCCATTATAGCCTATAATATTCATTAGAATGAATGGGCCCATATGGTAAGGGTAAGGGTTAGGGTTAGACTTCAGGACACACATATGTTTGGGTGAATATTGGGGTGGGGTTTAGGGTTGGATAAGATGTATTTTTAATATAACACTGAATGGTACACTCTTGATGGGGAAAAATTTTGGATGTTTTTCCATTCTCCATTATAGCCTATGAGATTCATTAGAATGAATGGGCCCATATGGTAAGGGTTAGGGTTAGGGTTAGAGTTCAGGACACACTTATGTTCTGGTGAATATTGGGGTTTGGTTTAGGGTTGGGTAAGATGTATTTTTAATATCACACTGAATGGTATACACTTGATGGGGAAAAATTTTGGATGTTTTTCCATTCTCCATTATAGCCTATGAGATTCATTAGAATGAATGGGCCCATATGGTAACGGTTAGGGTTAGGGTTAGAGTTCAGGACACACTTATGTTTGGGTGAATATTGGGGTTGGGTTTAGGGTTGGATAAGATGTATTTTTAATATCACACTGAATGGCACACTCTTGATGGGGAAAAATTTTGGATGTTTTTCCATTCTCCATTATAGCCTATGAGATTCATTAGAATGAATGGGCCCATATGGTAAGGGTTAGGGTTAGGGTTAGGGTTAGACTTCAGGACACACATATGTTTGGGTGAATATTGGGGTGGGGTTTAGGGTTGGATAAGATGTATTTTTAATATCACACTGAATGGTACACTCTTGATGGGAAAAAATTTTAGATGTTTTTCCATTCTCCATTATAGCCTATGAGATTCATTAGAATGAATGGGCCCATATGGTAAGGGTTAGGGTTAGGGTTAGAGTTCAGGACACACTTATGTTTGGGTGAATATTGGGGTTGGGTTTAGGGTTGGATAAGATGTATTTTTAATATCACACTGAATGGTACACTATTGATGGGGAAAGATTTTGGATGTTTTTCCATTCTCCATTATAGCCTATGAGATTCATTAGAATGAATGGGCCCATATGGTAAGGGTTAGGGTTAGGGTTAGAGTTCAGGACACACTTATGTTCTGGTGAATGCTGGGGTTTGGTTTAGGGTTGGGTAAGATGTATTTTTAATATCACACTGAATGGTATACACCTGATGGTGAAAAATTTTGGATGTTTTTCCATTCTCCATTATAGCCTATGAGATTCATTAGAATGAATGGGCCCATATGGTAACGGTTAGGGTTAGGGTTAGAGTTCAGGACACACATATGTTTGGGTGAATATTGGGGTTGGGTTTAGGGTTGGATAAGATGTATTTTTAATATCACACTGAATGGTACACTCTTGATGGGGAAAATTTTTGGATGTTTTTCCATTCTCCATTATAGCCTATGAGATTCATTAGAATGAATGGGCCCATATGGTAAGGGTTAGGGTTAGGGTTAGACTTCAGAACACACTTATGTTTGGGTGAATATTGGGGTTGGGTTTAGGGTTGGATAAGATGTATTTTTAATATCACACTGAATGGTACACTCTTGATGGGGAAAAATTTTGGATGTTTTTCCATTCTCCATTATAGCCTATGAGATTCATTAGAATGAATGGGCCCATATGGTAAGGGTTAGGGTTAGGGTTAGAGTTCAGGACACACTTATGTTCTGGTGAATATTGGGGTTTGGTTTAGGGTTGGGTAAGATGTATTTTTAATATCACACTGAATGGTATACACTTGATGGGGAAAAATTTTGGATGTTTTTCCATTCTCCATTATAGCCTATGAGATTCATTAGAATGAATGGGCCCATATGGTAACGGTTAGGGTTAGGGTTAGAGTTCAGGACACACTTATGTTTGGGTGAATATTGGGGTTGGGTTTAGGGTTGGATAAGATGTATTTTTAATATCACACTGAATGGCACACTCTTGATGGGGAAAAATTTTGGATGTTTTTCCATTCTCCATTATAGCCTATGAGATTCATTAGAATGAATGGGCCCATATGGTAAGGGTTAGGGTTAGGGTTAGACTTCAGGACACACATATGTTTGGGTGAATATTGGGGTGGGGTTTAGGGTTGGATAAGATGTATTTTTAATATCACACTGAATGGTACACTCTTGATGGGAAAAAATTTTAGATGTTTTTCCATTCTCCATTATAGCCTATGAGATTCATTAGAATGAATGGGCCCATATGGTAAGGGTTAGGGTTAGGGTTAGACTTCAGGACACACATATGTTCGGTTTAAAATTGGGGTCTGGTTTAGGGTTGGGTAAGATGTATTTTTAATATCACACTGAATGGTACAGTATTGATGGAGAAAAATTTTGGATGTTTTTCCATTCTCCATTATAGCGTATGAGATTCATTAGAATGAATGGGCCCATATGGTAAGGGTTAGGGTTAGGGTTAGAGTTCAGGACACACTTATGTTCTGGTGAATATTGTGGTTTGGTTTAGGGTTGGGTAAGATGTATTTTTAATATCACACTGAATGGTATACACTTGATGGTGAAAAATTTTGGATGTTTTTCCATTCTCCATTATAGCCTATGAGATTCATTAGAATGAATGGGCCCATATGGTAAGGGTTAGGGTTAGGGTTAGAGTTCAGGACACACTTATGTTCTGGTGAATATTGGGGTTTGGTTTAGGGTTGGGTAAGATGTATTTTTAATATCACACTGAATGGTATACACTTGATGGGGAAAAATTTTGGATGTTTTTCCATTCTCCATTATAGCCTATGAGATTCATTAGAATGAATGGGCCCATATGGTAAGGGTTAGGGTTAGAGTTCAGGACACACTTATGTTTGGGTGAATATTGGGGTTGCGTTTAGGGTTGGATAAGATGTATTTTTAATTTCACACTGAATGGTATACACCTGATGGGAAAATTTTTTGGATGTTTTTCAATTCTCCATTATAGCCTATGAGATTCAGTAGAATGAATGGGCCCATATGGTAAGGGTTAGGGTTAGGCTTAGAGTTCAGGACACACTTATGTTTGGGTGAATATTGGGGTTGGGTTTAGGGTTGGATAAGATGTATTTTTAATATCACACTGAATGGTACACTATTGATGGGGAAAGATTTTGGATGTTTTTCCATTCTCCATTATAGCCTATGAGATTCATTAGAATGAATGGGCCGATATGGTAAGGGTTAGGGTTAGGGTTAGAGTTCAGGACACACTTATTTTTGGGATAATATTGGGGTTGGGTTTAGGGTTGGATAAGATGTATTTTTAATATCACACTGAATGGCACACTCTTGATGGGGAAAAATTTTGGATGTTTTTCCATTCTCCATTATAGCCTATGAGATTTATTAGAATGAATGGGCCCATATGGTAAGGGTTAGGGTTAGGGTTATAGTTCAGGACACACTTATGTTTGGGTGAATATTGGGGTTGGGTTTAGGGTTGGATAAGATGTATTTTTAATATCACACTGAATGGTACACTCTTGATGGGGAAAAATTTTGGATGTTTTTCCATTCTCCATTATAGCCTATGAGATTCATTAGAATGAATGGGCCCATATGGTAAGGGTTAGGGTTAGGGTTAGAGTTCAGGACACACTTATGTTCTGGTGAATATTGGGGTTGGGTTTAGGGTTGGATAAGATGTATTTTTAATATCACACTGAATGGTACACTATTGATGGGGAAAGATTTTGGATGTTTTTCCATTCTCCATTATAGCCTATGAGATTCATTAGAATGAATGGGCCCATATGGTAAGGGTTAGGGTTAGGGTTAGACTTCAGGACACACATATGTACGGTTTAAAATTGGGGTCTGGTTTAGGGTTGGGTAAGATGTATTTTTAATATCACACTGAATGGTACAGTATTGATGGAGAAAAATTTTAGATGTTTTTCCATTCTCCATTATAGCGTATGAGATTCATTAGAATGAATGGGCCCATATGGTAAGGGTTAGGGTTAGGGTTAGAGTTCAGGACACACTTATGTTCTGGTGAATATTGTGGTTTGGTTTAGGGTTGGGTAAGATGTATTTTTAATATCACACTGAATGGTATACACTTGATGGTGAAAAATTTTGGATGTTTTTCCATTCTCCATTATAGCCTATGAGATTCATTAGAATGAATGGGCCCATATGGTAAGGGTTAGGGTTAGGGTTAGAGTTCAGGACACACTTATGTTCTGGTGAATATTGGGGTTTGGTTTAGGGTTGGGTAAGATGTATTTTTAATATCACACTGAATGGTATACACTTGATGGGGAAAAATTTTGGATGTTTTTCCATTCTCCATTATAGCCTATGAGATTCATTAGAATGAATGGGCCCATATGGTAAGGGTTAGGGTTAGGGTTAGAGTTCAGGACACACTTATGTTCTGGTGAATATTGGGGTTTGGTTTAGGGTTGGGTAAGATGTATTTTTAATATCACACTGAATGGTATACACTTGATGGGGAAAAATTTTGGATGTTTTTCCATTCTCCATTATAGCCTATGAGATTCATTAGAATGAATGGGCCCATATGGTAAGGGTTAGGGTTAGGGTTAGAGTTCAGGACACACTTATGTTTGGGTGAATATTGGGGTTGCGTTTAGGGTTGGATAAGATGTATTTTTAATTTCACACTGAATGGTATACACCTGATGGGGAAATTTTTTGGATGTTTTTCAATTCTCCATTATAGCCTATGAGATTTATTAGAATGAGTGGGCCCATATGGTATGGGTTAGGGTTAGAGTTCAGAAGACACTTATCTTCGTGTGAATATTGGGGTTTGGTTTAGGGTTGGGTAAGAGGTATTTTTAATATCACACTGAATCGTATACTCTTGATGGGGAAAAATTTTGGATGTTTTTCCATTCTCCATTATAGCCTATGAGATTCAATAGAATGAATGGGCCCATATGGTAACGGTTAGGGTTAGGGTTAGAGTTCAGGACACACATATGTTAGGTTTAAAATTAGGGTCTGGTTTAGGGTTGGGTAAGATGTATTTTTAATATCACACTGAATGGTAGAGTATTGATGGAGAAAAATTTTGGATGTTTTTCCATTCTCCATTATAGCCTATAAGATTCATTAGAATGAATGGGCCCATATGGTAAGGGTAAGGGTTAGGGTTAGACTTCAGGACACACATATGTTTGGGTGAATATTGGGGTGGGGTTTAGGGTTGGATAAGATGTATTTTTAATATAACACTGAATGGTACACTCTTGATGGGGAAAAATTTTGGATGTTTTTCCATTCTCCATTATAGCCTATGAGATTCATTAGAATGAATGGGCCCATATGGTAAGGGTTAGGGTTAGGGTTAGAGTTCAGGACACACTTATGTTCTGGTGAATATTGGGGTTTGGTTTAGGGTTGGGTAAGATGTATTTTTAATATCACACTGAATGGTATACACTTGATGGGGAAAAATTTTGGATGTTTTTCCATTCTCCATTATAGCCTATGAGATTCATTAGAATGAATGGGCCCATATGGTAACGGTTAGGGTTAGGGTTAGAGTTCAGGACACACTTATGTTTGGGTGAATATTGGGGTTGGGTTTAGGGTTGGATAAGATGTATTTTTAATATCACACTGAATGGCACACTCTTGATGGGGAAAAATTTTGGATGTTTTTCCATTCTCCATTATAGCCTATGAGATTCATTAGAATGAATGGGCCCATATGGTAAGGGTTAGGGTTAGGGTTAGGGTTAGACTTCAGGACACACATATGTTTGGGTGAATATTGGGGTGGGGTTTAGGGTTGGATAAGATGTATTTTTAATATCACACTGAATGGTACACTCTTGATGGGAAAAAATTTTAGATGTTTTTCCATTCTCCATTATAGCCTATGAGATTCATTAGAATGAATGGGCCCATATGGTAAGGGTTAGGGTTAGGGTTAGAGTTCAGGACACACTTATGTTTGGGTGAATATTGGGGTTGGGTTTAGGGTTGGATAAGATGTATTTTTAATATCACACTGAATGGTACACTATTGATGGGGAAAGATTTTGGATGTTTTTCCATTCTCCATTATAGCCTATGAGATTCATTAGAATGAATGGGCCCATATGGTAAGGGTTAGGGTTAGGGTTAGAGTTCAGGACACACTTATGTTCTGGTGAATGCTGGGGTTTGGTTTAGGGTTGGGTAAGATGTATTTTTAATATCACACTGAATGGTATACACCTGATGGTGAAAAATTTTGGATGTTTTTCCATTCTCCATTATAGCCTATGAGATTCATTAGAATGAATGGGCCCATATGGTAACGGTTAGGGTTAGGGTTAGAGTTCAGGACACACATATGTTTGGGTGAATATTGGGGTTGGGTTTAGGGTTGGATAAGATGTATTTTTAATATCACACTGAATGGTACACTCTTGATGGGGAAAATTTTTGGATGTTTTTCCATTCTCCATTATAGCCTATGAGATTCATTAGAATGAATGGGCCCATATGGTAAGGGTTAGGGTTAGGGTTAGACTTCAGAACACACTTATGTTTGGGTGAATATTGGGGTTGGGTTTAGGGTTGGATAAGATGTATTTTTAATATCACACTGAATGGTACACTCTTGATGGGGAAAAATTTTGGATGTTTTTCCATTCTCCATTATAGCCTATGAGATTCATTAGAATGAATGGGCCCATATGGTAAGGGTTAGGGTTAGGGTTAGAGTTCAGGACACACTTATGTTCTGGTGAATATTGGGGTTTGGTTTAGGGTTGGGTAAGATGTATTTTTAATATCACACTGAATGGTATACACTTGATGGGGAAAAATTTTGGATGTTTTTCCATTCTCCATTATAGCCTATGAGATTCATTAGAATGAATGGGCCCATATGGTAACGGTTAGGGTTAGGGTTAGAGTTCAGGACACACTTATGTTTGGGTGAATATTGGGGTTGGGTTTAGGGTTGGATAAGATGTATTTTTAATATCACACTGAATGGCACACTCTTGATGGGGAAAAATTTTGGATGTTTTTCCATTCTCCATTATAGCCTATGAGATTCATTAGAATGAATGGGCCCATATGGTAAGGGTTAGGGTTAGGGTTAGACTTCAGGACACACATATGTTTGGGTGAATATTGGGGTTGGGTTTAGGGTTGGATAAGATGTATTTTTAATATCACACTGAATGGTACACTCTTGATGGGGAAAATTTTTGGATGTTTTTCCATTCTCCATTATAGCCTATGAGATTCATTAGAATGAATGGGCCCATATGGTAAGGGTTAGGGTTAGGGTTAGACTTCAGAACACACTTATGTTTGGGTGAATATTGGGGTTGGGTTTAGGGTTGGATAAGATGTATTTTTAATATCACACTGAATGGTACACTCTTGATGGGGAAAAATTTTGGATGTTTTTCCATTCTCCATTATAGCCTATGAGATTCATTAGAATGAATGGGCCCATATGGTAAGGGTTAGGGTTAGGGTTAGAGTTCAGGACACACTTATGTTCTGGTGAATATTGGGGTTTGGTTTAGGGTTGGGTAAGATGTATTTTTAATATCACACTGAATGGTATACACTTGATGGGGAAAAATTTTGGATGTTTTTCCATTCTCCATTATAGCCTATGAGATTCATTAGAATGAATGGGCCCATATGGTAACGGTTAGGGTTAGGGTTAGAGTTCAGGACACACTTATGTTTGGGTGAATATTGGGGTTGGGTTTAGGGTTGGATAAGATGTATTTTTAATATCACACTGAATGGCACACTCTTGATGGGGAAAAATTTTGGATGTTTTTCCATTCTCCATTATAGCCTATGAGATTCATTAGAATGAATGGGCCCATATGGTAAGGGTTAGGGTTAGGGTTAGACTTCAGGACACACATATGTTTGGGTGAATATTGGGGTGGGGTTTAGGGTTGGATAAGATGTATTTTTAATATCACACTGAATGGTACACTCTTGATGGGAAAAAATTTTAGATGTTTTTCCATTCTCCATTATAGCCTATGAGATTCATTAGAATGAATGGGCCCATATGGTAAGGGTTAGGGTTAGGGTTAGACTTCAGGACACACATATGTTCGGTTTAAAATTGGGGTCTGGTTTAGGGTTGGGTAAGATGTATTTTTAATATCACACTGAATGGTACAGTATTGATGGAGAAAAATTTTGGATGTTTTTCCATTCTCCATTATAGCGTATGAGATTCATTAGAATGAATGGGCCCATATGGTAAGGGTTAGGGTTAGGGTTAGAGTTCAGGACACACTTATGTTCTGGTGAATATTGTGGTTTGGTTTAGGGTTGGGTAAGATGTATTTTTAATATCACACTGAATGGTATACACTTGATGGTGAAAAATTTTGGATGTTTTTCCATTCTCCATTATAGCCTATGAGATTCATTAGAATGAATGGGCCCATATGGTAAGGGTTAGGGTTAGGGTTAGAGTTCAGGACACACTTATGTTCTGGTGAATATTGGGGTTTGGTTTAGGGTTGGG